>NW_026645701.1:0-146750 GCF_949987535.1 Balaenoptera acutorostrata | reverse complement strand
TTCACAAGAATTCTGGAGCATTGTGATGACAAGGGCCATGCTGCATTGTGATGACACGGTCATGGACCTTTGTGATGACAAGCAATCTGAAGCATTGTGATGACAAGGGCCATGGAGCATTGTGATGACACTGTCATGGAACATTGTGATGACAAGAATTCTGGAGCATTGTGATGACAAGAATTCTGGAGCATTGTGATGACACGGTCATGGAACATTGTGATGATAAGAATTATGGAGCATTGTGATGACACGGTCATGGAACATTGTGATGGCAAGAATTCTGGAGCATTGTGATGACCAGCGTCATGGAGCATTGTGATGACACGGTCATGGAACATTGTGATGACAAGAATTCTGGAGCATTGTGATGACAAGTATTCTGGAGCATTGTGATGACACGGTCATGGAACATTGTGATGACAAGAATTCTGGAGCATTGTGATGACAAGGGCCATGGAGCATTGTGATGACACGGTCATGGAACATTGTGATGACAAGAATTCTGCAGCATTGTGATGACAAGGGCCATGGAGCATTGTGATGACACGGTCATGGAACTTTGTGATGACAAGAATTCTGGAGCATTGTGATGACAAGGTCATGGAACATTGTGATGACAAGAATTCTGGAGCATTGTCATGACAAGGGCCATGGAGCATTGTGATGACACGGTCATCGAACATTGTGATGACAAGAATTCTGGAGCATTGTGATGACAAGAATTCTGGAGCATTGTGATGACAAGGGCCATGGTGCATTGTGATGACACGGTCATGGAACTTTGTGATGACAAGCAATCTGGAGCATTGTGATGAACAGGGCCATGGAGCATTGTGAAGACACGGTCATGGAACATTGTGATGACAATAATTCTGGAGCATTATAATGACAATGGCCATGGAGCATTGTGATGACACGGCCATGGAACATTGTGATGACAAGAATTCTGGAGAATTGTGATGACAATGGCCATGGAGCATTGTGATGACACGGTCATGGAACATTGTGATGACAAGAATTCTGGAGCATTTTGATGACAAGAATTCTGGAGCATTGTGATGACACGGTCATGGAACATTGTGATGACAAGAATTTTGGAGCATTGTGAAGACACGGTCATGGAACATTGTGATGACAAGAATTCTGGAGAATTGTGATGACAAAGGCCATGGAGCATTGTGATGACACGGTCATGGAACATTGTGATGACAAGAATTCTGGAGCATTGTGATGACAAGAATTCTGGAGCATTGTGATGACACGGTCATGTAACATTGTGATGACAAGAATTCTGGAGCATTGTGATGACAAGGGCCATGGAGCATTGTGATGACGCGGTCATGGAACATTGTGATGACAAGAATTCTGGAACATTGTGATGACAAGGGCCATGGAGCATTGTGATGACACGGTCATGTAACATTGTGATGACAAGAATTCTGGAGCATTGTGATGACAAGGTCATGGAACATTGTTATGACAAGAATTCTGGAGCATTGTATTGACAAGGGCCATGGAGCATTGTGATGACACGGTCATGGAACATTGTGATGACAAGAATTCTGGAGCATTGTGATGACAAGGGCCATGGAGCATTGTGATGACACGGTCATGGAACATTGTGATGACAAGAATTCTGGAGCATTGTGATGACAAGGGCCATGGAGCATTGTAATGAAACTATTCATTGTGCACCGTGATGACAAGGGAGATGGAGTAATGTGATGAAACTGGTCCTGGAGCATTGTAATAACAAAAGCCATTGAGCATTGTGATGACAGGCATCATGGAGCATTGTGAAGAAAGGGGTCATGGGGAATTGTAATGACAATAGAGAAATGTGATGAAAATGGTCAGCAAGCAAAGTGATTAAAGTGGTCATTTAGAATTGTCATGAAAAACTATATAGAGCATAGTGATGACAAAGGTCATGGAGAACTGTGATGACCAGGGTCATGTAACATTGTGATGACACGGTCATGGAACATTGTGATGACAAGAATTATGGAGCATTGTGATGACACGGTCATGGAACATTGTGATGACTAGAATTCTGGAGCATTGTGATGACAAGGGCCATGGAACATTGTGATGACACGGTCATGGAACATTGTGATGACCAGAATTCTGGAGCATTGTGATGACAAGGGCCATGGTGCATTGTGATGACATGGTCACGGAACTTTGTGATGACAAGCAATCTGGAGCATTGTGATGACAAGGGCCATTGAGCATTGTGATGACAGGTGTCATGGAGCATTGTAATGAGAGGTTTCATTGTGCACCGTGATGACAAGGGAGATGGAGTATTGTGATGAAACTGGTCCTGGAGCATTGTGATAACAAAAGCCATTGAGTATTGTGATGACAGGCATCATGGAGCATTGTGAAGAAAGGGGTCATGGGAAATTGTAAAGACAATAGAGAAATGTGATGAAAATGGTCAGCAAGCAAAGTGATTAAAGTGTTCATTTAGAATTGTCACGAAAAACTATATAGAGCATTGTGATGACAAAGGTCATGGAGAAATGTTGTGACCAGGGTCATGTAGCATTGTGATGACACGGTCATGGAACATTGTGATGACAAGAATTCTGGAGCATTGTGATGACACGGTCATGGAACATTGTGATGACAAGAATTATGGAGCATTGTGATGACACGGTCATGGAACATTGTGATGACAAGAATTCTGGAGCATTGTGATGACAAGGGCCATGGAGCATTGTGATGACACGGTCATGGAACATTGTGATGAAAAGAATTCTGGAGCATTGTGATAACAAGAATTCTGGAGCATTGTGATGACGCGGTCATGGAACATTTTGATGAAAAGAATTATGGAGCATTGTGATGACACGGTCATGGAACATTGTGATGATGAGAAATCTGGAGCATTGTGATGACAAGAATTCTGGAGCATTGTGATGACAAGTGCCATGGAGCATTGTGATGACACGGTCATGGAACATTGTGATGAAAAGAATTCTGGAGCATTGTGATGACAAGAATTCTGGAGCATTGTGATGACACAGTCATGGAACATTGTGATGACAAGAATTCTGGAGCATTGTGATGACACGGTCATGGAACATTTTGATGAAAAGAATTATGGAGCATTGTGATGACACGGTCATGGAACATTGTGATGACAAGAATTCTGGAGCATTTTGATGACAAGAATTCTGGAGCATTGTGATGACACGGTCATGGAACATTGTGATGACAAGAATTTTGGAGCATTGTGATGACACGGTCATGGAACATTGTGATGACAAGAATTCTGGAGAATTGTGATGACAAAGGCCATGGAGCATTGTGATGACACGGTCATGGAACATTGTGATGACAAGAATTCTGGAGCATTGTGATGACAAGTTCCATGGTGCTTTGTGATGACACAGTCATGCAACTTTGTGATGACAAGCAATCTGGAGCATTGTGATGACCAGGGTCATGGAGCATTGTGATTACACGTTCATGGAACATTGTGATGACAAGAATTCTGGAGCATTGTGATGACAAGGGCCATGGAGCATTGTGATGACACGGTCATGGAACATTGTGATGACAAGAATTCTGGAGCATTGTGATGACACGGTCATGGAACATTTTGATGACAAGAATTATGGAGCATTGTGATGACACGGTCATGGAACATTGTGATGACAAGAATTCTGGAACATTGTGATGACAAGGGCCATGGAGCATTGTAATGAAACTATACATTGTGCACCGTGATGACAAGGGAGATGGAGTAATGTGATGAAACTGGTCCTGGAGCATTGTAATAACAAAAGCCATTGAGCATTGTGATGACAGGTATCATGGAGCATTGTGAAGAAAGGGGTCATGGGGAATTGTAATGACAATAGAGAAATGTGATGAAAATGGTCAGCAAGCAAAGTGATTAAAGTGGTCATTTAGAATTGTCATGAAAAACTATATAGAGCATAGTGATGACAAAGGTCATGGAGAACTGTGATGACCAGGGTCATGTAACATTGTGATGACACGGTCATGGAACATTGTGATGAAAAGAATTATGGAGCATTGTGATGACACGGTCATGGAACATTGTGATGACTAGAATTCTGGAGCCTTGTGGACACAAGGGCCATGGAGCATTGTGATGACACGGTCATGGAACATTGTGATGACCAGAATTCTGGAGCATTGTGATGATAAGGGCCATGGAGCATTGTGATGACACGGTCATCGAACATTGTGATGGCAAGAATTCTGGAGCATTGTGATGACAAGGGCCATGGTGCATTGTGATGACACGGTCACGGAACTTTGTGATGACAAGCAATCTGGAGCATTGTGATGACAAGGGCCATGGAGCATTGTGATGACAGGTGTCATGGAGCATTGTAATGAGAGGTTTCATTGTGCACCGTGATGACAAGGGAGATGGAGTATTGTGATGAAACTGGTCCTGGAGCATTGCGATAACAAAAGCCATTGAGCATTGTGATGACAGGCATCATTGAGCATTGTGAAGAAAGGGGTCATGGGAAATTGTAATGAAAATAGAGAAATGTGATGAAAATGGTCAGCAAGCAAAGTGATTAAAGTGTTCATTTAGAATTGTCACGAAAAACTATATAGAGCATTGTGATGACAAAGGTCATGGAGAAATGTTGTGACCAGGGTCATGTAGCATTGTGATGACACGGTCATGGAACATTGTGATGACAAGAATTCTGGAGCATTGTGATGACACGGTCATGGAACATTGTGATGACAAGAATTATGGAGCATTGTGATGAAACGGTCATGGAACATTGTGATGACAAGAATTCTGGAGCATTGTGATGACAAGGGCCATGGAGCATTGTGATGACACGGTCATGGAACATTGTGATGACAAGAATTCTGGAGCATTGTGATGACAAGAATTCTGGAGCATTGTGATGACACGGTCATGGAACATTGCGATGACAAGAATTCTGGAGCATTGTGATGACAAGGGCCATGGAGCATTGTGATGACACGGTCATGGAACATTGTGATGACAAGAATTCTGGAGCATTGTGATGACAAGGGCCATGGAGCATTGTGATGACACGGTCATGGAACATTGTGATGACAAGATTTCTGGAGCATTGTGATGACAAGGGCCATGGAGCATTGTGATGACATGGTCATGGAACATTGTGATGACAAGAATTCTGGAGCATTGTGATGACAAGGTCATGGAACATTGTGATGACAAGAATTCTGGAGCATTGTGATGACAAGGGCCATGGAGCATTGTGATGACACGGTCATGGAACATTGTGATGACAAGAATTCTGGAGCATTGTGATGACAAGAATTCTGGAGCATTGTGATGACACGGTCATGGTACATTGTGATGACAAGAATTCTGGAGCATTGTGATGACAAGAATTCTGGAGCATTGTGATGACACGGTCATGGAACATTGTGATGACAAGATTTCTGGAGCATTGTGATGACACGGTCATGGAACATTTTGATGACAAGAATTATGGAGCATTGTGATGACACGGTCATGGAACATTGTGATGACAAGAATTCTGGAGCATTGTGATGACACGGTCATGGAACATTTTGATGACAAGGATTATGGAGCATTGTGATGACACGGTCATGGAACATTGTGATGACAAGAATTCTGGAGCATTGTGATGACAAGGGCCATGGTGCATTGTGATGACACGGTCATGGAACTTTGTGATGACAAGCAATCTGGAGCATTGTGATGACCAGGGCCATGGAGCATTGTGATGACACGGTCATGGAACATTGTGATGACAAGAATTCTGGAGCATTGTGATGAGAAGAATTCTGGAGCATTGTGATGACACGGTCATGGAACATTGTGATGACAAGAATTATGGAGCATTGTGAAGACACGGTCATGGAACATTGTGATGACAAGAATTCTGGAGCATTGTGATGACAAGGGCCATGGAGCATTGTGATGACACGGTCATGGAACATTGTGAGGACAAGAATTCTGGAGCATTGTGATGACAAGGTCATGGAACATTGTGATGACAAGAATTCTGGAGCATTGTGTTGACAAGGGCCATGGAGCATTGTGATGACACGGTCATGGAACATTGTGATGACAAGAATTCTGGAGCATTGTGATGACAAGGGCCATGGTGCATTGTGATGACACGGTCATGGAACATTGTGATGACAAGCAATCTGGAGCATTGTGATGAACAGGGCCATGGAGCATTGTGATGACAAGAATTCTGGAGCATTGTGATGACAAGGGCCATGGAGCATTGTGATGACACGGTCATGGAACATTGTGATGACAAGAATTCTGGAGCATTGTGATGACAAGGTCATGGAACATTGTGATGACAAGAATTCTGGAGCATTGTGTTGACAAGGTCCATGGAGCATTGTGATGACACGGTCATGGAACATTGTGATGACAAGAATTCTGGAGCATTGTGATGACAAGGACCATGGAGCATTGTGATGACACGGTCATGGAACATTGAGATGACAAGAATTCTGGAGCATTGTGATGACAAGGGCCATGGTGCATTGTGATGACACGGTCATGGAACTTTGTGATGACAAGCAATCTGGAGCATTGTGATGAACAGGGCCATGGAGCATTGTGATGACAAGAATTCTGGAGCATTGTGATGACAAGAATTCTGGAGCATTGTGATGACACGGTCATGGAACATTGTGATGACAAGAATTCTGGAGCATTGTGATGACAAAAATTCTGGAGCATTGTGATGACATGGTCATGGAACATTGTGATGACAAGAATTCTGGAGCATTGTGATGACACGGTCATGGAACATTTTGATGACAAGAATTATGGAGCATTGTGATGACACGGTCATGGAACATTGTGATGACAAGAATTCTGGAGCATTGTGATGACAAGGGCCATGGTGCATTGTGATGACACGGTCATGGATCTTTGTGATGACAAGCAATCTGGAGCATTGTGATGACCAGGGCCATAGAGCATTGTGATGACACGGTCATGGAACATTGTGATGACAAGAATTCTGGAGCATTGTGATGACAAGAATTCTGGAGCATTGTGATGACACGGTCATGGAACATTGTGATGATAAGAATTATGGAGCATTGTGATGACACGGTCATGGAACATTGTGATGGCAAGAATTCTGGAGCATTGTGATGACAAGGGCCATGGAGCATTGTGATGACACGGTCATGGAACATTGTGATGATAAGAATTCTGGAGCATTGTGATGACAAGGGCCATGGTGCATTGTGATGACACAGTCATGGAACTTTGTGATGACAAGCAATCTGGAGCATTGTGATGACCAGGGTCATGGAGCATTGTGATGAAACGGTCATGGAACATTGTGATGACAAGAATTCTGGAGCATTGTGATGACAAGAATTCTGGAGCATTGTGATGACACGATCATGGAACATTGTGATGACAAGAATTCTGGAGAAGAGTGATGAGAATGGCCATGGAGCATTGTGATGACACGGTCATGGAACATTGTGATGACAAGAATTCTGGAGCATTGTGATGACAAGGGCCATGGAGCATTGTGATGACACGGTCATGGAACATTGTGATGACAAGAATTCTGGAGCATTGTGATGAGAAGGGCCATGGAGCATTGTGATGACACGGTCATGGAACATTGTGATGACAAGAATTCTGGAGCATTGTGATGACAAGGTCATGGAACATTGTGATGACAAGAATTCTGGAGCATTGTGTTGACAAGGGCTATGGAGCATTGTGATGACACGGTCATTGAACATTGTGATGACAAGAATTCTGGAGCATTGTGATGACACGGTCATGGAACATTGTGATGACAAGAATTCTGGAGCATTGTGATGACAAGGGCCATGGTGCATTGTGATGACACGGTCATGGAACTTTGTGATGACAAGCAATCTGGAGCATTGTGATGACCAGGGCCATGGAGCATTGTGATGACACGGTCATGGAACATTGGGATGACAAGAATTCTGGAGCATTGTGATGACAAGAATTCTGGAGCATTGTGATGACACGGTCATGGAACATTGTGATGATAAGAATTATGGAGCATTGTGATGACACGGTCATGGAACATTGTGATGACAAGAATTCTGGAGCATTGTGATGACAAGGGCCATGGTGCATTGTGATGACACAGTCATGGAACTTTGTGATGACAAGCAATCTGGAGCATTGTGATGACCAGGGTCATGGAGCATTGTGATGACACGGTCATGGAACATTGTGATGACAAGAATTCTGGAGCATTGTGATGACAAGAATTCTGGAGCATTGTGATGACACGGTCATGGAACATTGTGATGACAAGAATTCTGGAGAAGAGTGATGACAATGGCCATGGAGCATTGTGATGACACGGTCATGGAACATTGTGATGACAAGAATTCTGGAGCATTGTGATGACAAAAATTCTGGAGCATTGTGATGACATGGTCATGGAACATTGTGATGACAAGAATTCTGGAGCATTGTGATGACACGGTCACGGAACATTTTGATGACAAGAATTATGGAGCATTGTGATGACACGGTCATGGAACATTGTGATGACAAGAATTCTGGAGCATTGTGATGACAAGGGCCATGGTGCATTGTGATGACACGGTCATGGAACTTTGTGATGACAAGCAATCTGGAGCATTTTGATGACCAGGGCCATGGAGCATTGTGATGACACGGTCATGGAACATTGTGATGACAAGAATTCTGGAGCATTGTGATGACAAGGGCCATGGAGCATTGTGATGACACGTTCATGGAAATTTGTGATGACAAGCAATCTGGAGCATTGTGATGACCAGGGCCATGGAGCATTGTGATGACACGGTCATGGAACTTTGTGATGACAAGAATTCTGGAGCATTGTGGTGACAAGGGCCATGGTGCATTGTGATGACACGGTCATGGAACTTTGTGATGACAAGCAATCTGGAGCATTGTGATGACCAGGGCCATGGAGCATTGTGATGACACGGTCATGGAACTTTGTGATGACAAGAATTCGGGAGCATTGTGATGACAAGGGCCATGGTGCATTGTGATGACACGGTCATGGAACTTTGTGATGACAAGCAATCTGGAGCATTGTGATGACCAGGGCCATGGAGCATTGTGATGACACGGTCATGGAACATTGTGATGACAAGAATTCTGGAGCATTTTGATGACAAGAATTCTGGAGCATTGTGATGACACGGTCATGGAACATTGTGATGACCAGGGTCATGGAGCATTGTGATGACACGGTCATGGAACATTGTGATGACAAGAATTCTGGAGCATTGTGATGACAAGGGCCATGGAGCATTGTGATCACACGGTCATAGAATATTGTGATGACTAGAATTCTGGAGCATTGTGATGACACGGTCATGGAACATTTTGATGACAAGAATTATGGAGCATTGTGATGAAACGGTCATGGAACATTGTGATGACAAGAATTCTGGAGCATTGTGATGACAAGGGCCATGGAGCATTGTGATGACACGGTCATGGAACATTGTGATGACAAGAATTCTGGAGCATTGTGATGACAAGGGCCATGGAGCATTGTGATGACACGGTCATGGAACATTGTGATGACAAGAATTCTGGAGCATTGTGATGACAAGAATTCTGGAGCATTGTGATGACACGGTCATGGAACATTGTGATGACAAGAATTCTGGAGCATTGTGATGACAAGGGCCATGGAGCATTGTGATGACACGGTCATGGAACATTGTGATGACAAGAATTCTGGAGCATTGTGATGACAAGGGCCATGGAGCATTGTGATGACACGGTCATGGAACATTGTGATGACAAGATTTCTGGAGCATTGTGATGACAAGGGCCATGGAGCATTGTGATGACACGGTCATGGAACATTGTGATGACAAGAATTCTGGAGCATTGTGATGACAAGGTCATGGAACATTGTGATGACAAGAATTCTGGAGCATTGTGATGACAAGGGCCATGGAGCATTGTGATGACACGGTCATGGAACATTGTGATGACAAGAATTCTGGAGCATTGTGATGACAAGAATTCTGGAGCATTGTGATGACACGGTCATGGTACATTGTGATGACAAGAATTCTGGAGCATTGTGATGACAAGAATTCTGGAGCATTGTGATGACACGGTCATGGAACATTGTGATGACAAGATTTCTGGAGCATTGTGATGACACGGTCATGGAACATTTTGATGACAAGAATTATGGAGCATTGTGATGACACGGTCATGGAACATTGTGATGACAAGAATTCTGGAGCATTGTGATGACACGGTCATGGAACATTTTGATGACAAGGATTATGGAGCATTGTGATGACACGGTCATGGAACATTGTGATGACAAGAATTCTGGAGCATTGTGATGACAAGGGCCATGGTGCATTGTGATGACACGGTCATGGAACTTTGTGATGACAAGCAATCTGGAGCATTGTGATGACCAGGGCCATGGAGCATTGTGATGACACGGTCATGGAACATTGTGATGACAAGAATTCTGGAGCATTGTGATGAGAAGAATTCTGGAGCATTGTGATGACACGGTCATGGAACATTGTGATGACAAGAATTATGGAGCATTGTGATGACACGGTCATGGAACATTGTGATGACAAGAATTCTGGAGCATTGTGATGACAAGGGCCATGGAGCATTGTGATGACACGGTCATGGAACATTGTGAGGACAAGAATTCTGGAGCATTGTGATGACAAGGTCATGGAACATTGTGATGACAAGAATTCTGGAGCATTGTGTTGACAAGGGCCATGGAGCATTGTGATGACACGGTCATGGAACATTGTGATGACAAGAATTCTGGAGCATTGTGATGACAAGGGCCATGGAGCATTGTGATGACACGGTCATGGAACATTGTGATGACAAGAATTCTGGAGCATTGTGATGACAAGGGCCATGGTGCATTGTGATGACACGGTCATGGAACTTTGTGATGACAAGCAATCTGGAGCATTGTGATGAACAGGGCCATGGAGCATTGTGATGACAAGAATTCTGGAGCATTGTGATGACAAGGGCCATGGAGCATTGTGATGACACGGTCATGGAACATTGTGATGACAAGAATTCTGGAGCATTGTGATGACAAGGTCATGGAACATTGTGATGACAAGAATTCTGGAGCATTGTGTTGACAAGGTCCATGGAGCATTGTGATGACACGGTCATGGAACATTGTGATGACAATAATTCTGGAGCATTATAATGACAATGGCCATGGAGCATTGTGATGACACGGCCATGGAACATTGTGATGACAAGAATTCTGGAGAATTGTGATGACAATGGCCATGGAGCATTGTGATGACACGGTCATGGAACATTGTGATGACAAGAATTCTGGAGCATTTTGATGACAAGAATTCTGGAGCATTGTGATGACACGGTCATGGAACATTGTGATGACAAGAATTTTGGAGCATTGTGATGACACGGTCATGGAACATTGTGATGACAAGAATTCTGGAGAATTGTGATGACAAAGGCCATGGAGCATTGTGATGACACGGTCATGGAACATTGTGATGACAAGAATTCTGGAGCATTGTGATGACAAGTTCCATGGTGCTTTGTGATGACACAGTCATGCAACTTTGTGATGACAAGCAATCTGGAGCATTGTGATGACCAGGGTCATGGAGCATTGTGATTACACGTTCATGGAACATTGTGATGACAAGAATTCTGGAGCATTGTGATGACAAGGGCCATGGAGCATTGTGATGACACGGTCATGGAACATTGTGATGACAAGAATTCTGGAGCATTGTGATGACACGGTCATGGAACATTTTGATGACAAGAATTATGGAGCATTGTGATGACACGGTCATGGAACATTGTGATGACAAGAATTCTGGAACATTGTGATGACAAGGGCCATGGAGCATTGTAATGAAACTATACATTGTGCACCGTGATGACAAGGGAGATGGAGTAATGTGATGAAACTGGTCCTGGAGCATTGTAATAACAAAAGCCATTGAGCATTGTGATGACAGGTATCATGGAGCATTGTGAAGAAAGGGGTCATGGGGAATTGTAATGACAATAGAGAAATGTGATGAAAATGGTCAGCAAGCAAAGTGATTAAAGTGGTCATTTAGAATTGTCATGAAAAACTATATAGAGCATAGTGATGACAAAGGTCATGGAGAACTGTGATGACCAGGGTCATGTAACATTGTGATGACACGGTCATGGAACATTGTGATGAAAAGAATTATGGAGCATTGTGATGACACGGTCATGGAACATTGTGATGACTAGAATTCTGGAGCCTTGTGGACACAAGGGCCATGGAGCATTGTGATGACACGGTCATGGAACATTGTGATGACCAGAATTCTGGAGCATTGTGATGATAAGGGCCATGGAGCATTGTGATGACACGGTCATCGAACATTGTGATGGCAAGAATTCTGGAGCATTGTGATGACAAGGGCCATGGTGCATTGTGATGACACGGTCACGGAACTTTGTGATGACAAGCAATCTGGAGCATTGTGATGACAAGGGCCATGGAGCATTGTGATGACAGGTGTCATGGAGCATTGTAATGAGAGGTTTCATTGTGCACCGTGATGACAAGGGAGATGGAGTATTGTGATGAAACTGGTCCTGGAGCATTGCGATAACAAAAGCCATTGAGCATTGTGATGACAGGCATCATTGAGCATTGTGAAGAAAGGGGTCATGGGAAATTGTAATGAAAATAGAGAAATGTGATGAAAATGGTCAGCAAGCAAAGTGATTAAAGTGTTCATTTAGAATTGTCACGAAAAACTATATAGAGCATTGTGATGACAAAGGTCATGGAGAAATGTTGTGACCAGGGTCATGTAGCATTGTGATGACACGGTCATGGAACATTGTGATGACAAGAATTCTGGAGCATTGTGATGACACGGTCATGGAACATTGTGATGACAAGAATTATGGAGCATTGTGATGAAACGGTCATGGAACATTGTGATGACAAGAATTCTGGAGCATTGTGATGACAAGGGCCATGGAGCATTGTGATGACACGGTCATGGAACATTGTGATGACAAGAATTCTGGAGCATTGTGATGACAAGAATTCTGGAGCATTGTGATGACACGGTCATGGAACATTGTGATGACAAGAATTCTGGAGCATTGTGATGACAAGGGCCATGGAGCATTGTGATGACACGGTCATGGAACATTGTGATGACAAGAATTCTGGAGCATTGTGATGACAAGGGCCATGGAGCATTGTGATGACACGGTCATGGAACATTGTGATGACAAGATTTCTGGAGCATTGTGATGACAAGGGCCATGGAGCATTGTGATGACATGGTCATGGAACATTGTGATGACAAGAATTCTGGAGCATTGTGATGACAAGGTCATGGAACATTGTGATGACAAGAATTCTGGAGCATTGTGATGACAAGGGCCATGGAGCATTGTGATGACACGGTCATGGAACATTGTGATGACAAGAATTCTGGAGCATTGTGATGACAAGAATTCTGGAGCATTGTGATGACACGGTCATGGTACATTGTGATGACAAGAATTCTGGAGCATTGTGATGACAAGAATTCTGGAGCATTGTGATGACACGGTCATGGAACATTGTGATGACAAGATTTCTGGAGCATTGTGATGACACGGTCATGGAACATTTTGATGACAAGAATTATGGAGCATTGTGATGACACGGTCATGGAACATTGTGATGACAAGAATTCTGGAGCATTGTGATGACACGGTCATGGAACATTTTGATGACAAGGATTATGGAGCATTGTGATGACACGGTCATGGAACATTGTGATGACAAGAATTCTGGAGCATTGTGATGACAAGGGCCATGGTGCATTGTGATGACACGGTCATGGAACTTTGTGATGACAAGCAATCTGGAGCATTGTGATGACCAGGGCCATGGAGCATTGTGATGACACGGTCATGGAACATTGTGATGACAAGAATTCTGGAGCATTGTGATGAGAAGAATTCTGGAGCATTGTGATGACACGGTCATGGAACATTGTGATGACAAGAATTATGGAGCATTGTGAAGACACGGTCATGGAACATTGTGATGACAAGAATTCTGGAGCATTGTGATGACAAGGGCCATGGAGCATTGTGATGACACGGTCATGGAACATTGTGAGGACAAGAATTCTGGAGCATTGTGATGACAAGGTCATGGAACATTGTGATGACAAGAATTCTGGAGCATTGTGTTGACAAGGGCCATGGAGCATTGTGATGACACGGTCATGGAACATTGTGATGACAAGAATTCTGGAGCATTGTGATGACAAGGGCCATGGTGCATTGTGATGACACGGTCATGGAACATTGTGATGACAAGCAATCTGGAGCATTGTGATGAACAGGGCCATGGAGCATTGTGATGACAAGAATTCTGGAGCATTGTGATGACAAGGGCCATGGAGCATTGTGATGACACGGTCATGGAACATTGTGATGACAAGAATTCTGGAGCATTGTGATGACAAGGTCATGGAACATTGTGATGACAAGAATTCTGGAGCATTGTGTTGACAAGGTCCATGGAGCATTGTGATGACACGGTCATGGAACATTGTGATGACAAGAATTCTGGAGCATTGTGATGACAAGGACCATGGAGCATTGTGATGACACGGTCATGGAACATTGAGATGACAAGAATTCTGGAGCATTGTGATGACAAGGGCCATGGTGCATTGTGATGACACGGTCATGGAACTTTGTGATGACAAGCAATCTGGAGCATTGTGATGAACAGGGCCATGGAGCATTGTGATGACAAGAATTCTGGAGCATTGTGATGACAAGAATTCTGGAGCATTGTGATGACACGGTCATGGAACATTGTGATGACAAGAATTCTGGAGCATTGTGATGACAAAAATTCTGGAGCATTGTGATGACATGGTCATGGAACATTGTGATGACAAGAATTCTGGAGCATTGTGATGACACGGTCATGGAACATTTTGATGACAAGAATTATGGAGCATTGTGATGACACGGTCATGGAACATTGTGATGACAAGAATTCTGGAGCATTGTGATGACAAGGGCCATGGTGCATTGTGATGACACGGTCATGTATCTTTGTGATGACAAGCAATCTGGAGCATTGTGATGACCAGGGCCATGGAGCATTGTGATGACACGGTCATGGAACATTGTGATGACAAGAATTCTGGAGCATTGTGATGACAAGAATTCTGGAGCATTGTGATGACACGGTCATGGAACATTGTGATGATAAGAATTATGGAGCATTGTGATGACACGGTCATGGAACATTGTGATGGCAAGAATTCTGGAGCATTGTGATGACAAGGGCCATGGAGCATTGTGATGACACGGTCATGGAACATTGTGATGATAAGAATTCTGGAGCATTGTGATGACAAGGGCCATGGTGCATTGTGATGACACAGTCATGGAACTTTGTGATGACAAGCAATCTGGAGCATTGTGATGACCAGGGTCATGGAGCATTGTGATGAAACGGTCATGGAACATTGTGATGACAAGAATTCTGGAGCATTGTGATGACAAGAATTCTGGAGCATTGTGATGACACGATCATGGAACATTGTGATGACAAGAATTCTGGAGAAGAGTGATGAGAATGGCCATGGAGCATTGTGATGACACGGTCATGGAACATTGTGATGACAAGAATTCTGGAGCATTGTGATGACAAGGGCCATGGAGCATTGTGATGACACGGTCATGGAACATTGTGATGACAAGAATTCTGGAGCATTGTGATGACAAGGGCCATGGAGCATTGTGATGACACGGTCATGGAACATTGTGATGACAAGAATTCTGGAGCATTGTGATGACAAGGTCATGGAACATTGTGATGACAAGAATTCTGGAGCATTGTGTTGACAAGGGCTATGGAGCATTGTGATGACACGGTCATTGAACATTGTGATGACAAGAATTCTGGAGCATTGTGATGACACGGTCATGGAACATTGTGATGACAAGAATTCTGGAGCATTGTGATGACAAGGGCCATGGTGCATTGTGATGACACGGTCATGGAACTTTGTGATGACAAGCAATCTGGAGCATTGTGATGACCAGGGCCATGGAGCATTGTGATGACACGGTCATGGAACATTGGGATGACAAGAATTCTGGAGCATTGTGATGACAAGAATTCTGGAGCATTGTGATGACACGGTCATGGAACATTGTGATGATAAGAATTATGGAGCATTGTGATGACACGGTCATGGAACATTGTGATGACAAGAATTCTGGAGCATTGTGATGACAAGGGCCATGGTGCATTGTGATGACACAGTCATGGAACTTTGTGATGACAAGCAATCTGGAGCATTGTGATGACCAGGGTCATGGAGCATTGTGATGACACGGTCATGGAACATTGTGATGACAAGAATTCTGGAGCATTGTGATGACAAGAATTCTGGAGCATTGTGATGACACGGTCATGGAACATTGTGATGACAAGAATTCTGGAGAAGCGTGATGACAATGGCCATGGAGCATTGTGATGACACGGTCATGGAACATTGTGATGACAAGAATTCTGGAGCATTGTGATGACAAAAATTCTGGAGCATTGTGATGACATGGTCATGGAACATTGTGATGACAAGAATTCTGGAGCATTGTGATGACACGGTCACGGAACATTTTGATGACAAGAATTATGGAGCATTGTGATGACACGGTCATGGAACATTGTGATGACAAGAATTCTGGAGCATTGTGATGACAAGGGCCATGGTGCATTGTGATGACACGGTCATGGAACTTTGTGATGACAAGCAATCTGGAGCATTTTGATGACCAGGGCCATGGAGCATTGTGATGACACGGTCATGGAACATTGTGATGACAAGAATTCTGGAGCATTGTGATGACAAGGGCCATGGAGCATTGTGATGACACGGTCATGGAAATTTGTGATGACAAGCAATCTGGAGCATTGTGATGACCAGGGCCATGGAGCATTGTGATGACACGGTCATGGAACTTTGTGATGACAAGAATTCTGGAGCATTGTGGTGACAAGGGCCATGGTGCATTGTGATGACACGGTCATGGAACTTTGTGATGACAAGCAATCTGGAGCATTGTGATGACCAGGGCCATGGAGCATTGTGATGACACGGTCATGGAACTTTGTGATGACAAGAATTCGGGAGCATTGTGATGACAAGGGCCATGGTGCATTGTGATGACACGGTCATGGAACTTTGTGATGACAAGCAATCTGGAGCATTGTGATGACCAGGGCCATGGAGCATTGTGATGACACGGTCATGGAACATTGTGATGACAAGAATTCTGGAGCATTTTGATGACAAGAATTCTGGAGCATTGTGATGACACGGTCATGGAACATTGTGATGACCAGGGTCATGGAGCATTGTGATGACACGGTCATGGAACATTGTGATGACAAGAATTCTGGAGCATTGTGATGACAAGGGCCATGGAGCATTGTGATCACACGGTCATAGAATATTGTGATGACTAGAATTCTGGAGCATTGTGATGACACGGTCATGGAACATTTTGATGACAAGAATTATGGAGCATTGTGATGAAACGGTCATGGAACATTGTGATGACAAGAATTCTGGAGCATTGTGATGACAAGGGCCATGGAGCATTGTGATGACACGGTCATGGAACATTGTGATGACAAGAATTCTGGAGCATTGTGATGACAAGGGCCATGGAGCATTGTGATGACACGGTCATGGAACATTGTGATGACAAGAATTCTGGAGCATTGTGATGACAAGAATTCTGGAGCATTGTGATGACACGGTCATGGAACATTGTGATGACAAGAATTCTGGAGCATTGTGATGACAAGGGCCATGGAGCATTGTGATGACACGGTCATGGAACATTGTGATGACAAGAATTCTGGAGCATTGTGATGACAAGGGCCATGGAGCATTGTGATGACACGGTCATGGAACATTGTGATGACAAGATTTCTGGAGCATTGTGATGACAAGGGCCATGGAGCATTGTGATGACACGGTCATGGAACATTGTGATGACAAGAATTCTGGAGCATTGTGATGACAAGGTCATGGAACATTGTGATGACAAGAATTCTGGAGCATTGTGATGACAAGGGCCATGGAGCATTGTGATGACACGGTCATGGAACATTGTGATGACAAGAATTCTGGAGCATTGTGATGACAAGAATTCTGGAGCATTGTGATGACACGGTCATGGTACATTGTGATGACAAGAATTCTGGAGCATTGTGATGACAAGAATTCTGGAGCATTGTGATGACACGGTCATGGAACATTGTGATGACAAGATTTCTGGAGCATTGTGATGACACGGTCATGGAACATTTTGATGACAAGAATTATGGAGCATTGTGATGACACGGTCATGGAACATTGTGATGACAAGAATTCTGGAGCATTGTGATGACACGGTCATGGAACATTTTGATGACAAGGATTATGGAGCATTGTGATGACACGGTCATGGAACATTGTGATGACAAGAATTCTGGAGCATTGTGATGACAAGGGCCATGGTGCATTGTGATGACACGGTCATGGAACTTTGTGATGACAAGCAATCTGGAGCATTGTGATGACCAGGGCCATGGAGCATTGTGATGACACGGTCATGGAACATTGTGATGACAAGAATTCTGGAGCATTGTGATGAGAAGAATTCTGGAGCATTGTGATGACACGGTCATGGAACATTGTGATGACAAGAATTATGGAGCATTGTGATGACACGGTCATGGAACATTGTGATGACAAGAATTCTGGAGCATTGTGATGACAAGGGCCATGGAGCATTGTGATGACACGGTCATGGAACATTGTGAGGACAAGAATTCTGGAGCATTGTGATGACAAGGTCATGGAACATTGTGATGACAAGAATTCTGGAGCATTGTGTTGACAAGGGCCATGGAGCATTGTGATGACACGGTCATGGAACATTGTGATGACAAGAATTCTGGAGCATTGTGATGACAAGGGCCATGGAGCATTGTGATGACACGGTCATGGAACATTGTGATGACAAGAATTCTGGAGCATTGTGATGACAAGGGCCATGGTGCATTGTGATGACACGGTCATGGAACTTTGTGATGACAAGCAATCTGGAGCATTGTGATGAACAGGGCCATGGAGCATTGTGATGACAAGAATTCTGGAGCATTGTGATGACAAGGGCCATGGAGCATTGTGATGACACGGTCATGGAACATTGTGATGACAAGAATTCTGGAGCATTGTGATGACAAGGTCATGGAACATTGTGATGACAAGAATTCTGGAGCATTGTGTTGACAAGGTCCATGGAGCATTGTGATGACACGGTCATGGAACATTGTGATGACAAGAATTCTGGAGCATTGTGATGACAAGGGCCATGGAGCATTGTGATGACACGGTCATGGAACATTGAGATGACAAGAATTCTGGAGCATTGTGATGACAAGGGCCATGGTGCATTGTGATGACACGGTCATGGAACTTTGTGATGACAAGCAATCTGGAGCATTGTGATGAACAGGGCCATGGAGCATTGTGATGACAAGAATTCTGGAGCATTGTGATGACAAGAATTCTGGAGCATTGTGATGACACGGTCATGGAACATTGTGATGACAAGAATTCTGGAGCATTGTGATGACAAAAATTCTGGAGCATTGTGATGACATGGTCATGGAACATTGTGATGACAAGAATTCTGGAGCATTGTGATGACACGGTCATGGAACATTTTGATGACAAGAATTATGGAGCATTGTGATGACACGGTCATGGAACATTGTGATGACAAGAATTCTGGAGCATTGTGATGACAAGGGCCATGGTGCATTGTGATGACACGGTCATGGATCTTTGTGATGACAAGCAATCTGGAGCATTGTGATGACCAGGGCCATGGAGCATTGTGATGACACGGTCATGGAACATTGTGATGACAAGAATTCTGGAGCATTGTAATGACAAGAATTCTGGAGCATTGTGATGACACGGTCATGGAACATTGTGATGATAAGAATTATGGAGCATTGTGATGACACGGTCATGGAACATTGTGATGGCAAGAATTCTGGAGCATTGTGATGACAAGGGCCATGGAGCATTGTGATGACACGGTCATGGAACATTGTGATGATAAGAATTCTGGAGCATTGTGATGACAAGGGCCATGGTGCATTGTGATGACACAGTCATGGAACTTTGTGATGACAAACAATCTGGAGCATTGTGATGACCAGGGTCATGGAGCATTGTGATGAAACGGTCATGGAACATTGTGATGACAAGAATTCTGGAGCATTGTGATGACAAGAATTCTGGAGCATTGTGATGACACGATCATGGAACATTGTGATGACAAGAATTCTGGAGAAGAGTGATGACAATGGCCATGGAGCATTGTGATGACACGGTCATGGAAGATTGTGATGACAAGAATTCTGGAGCATTGTGATGACAAGGGCCATGGAGCATTGTGATGACACGGTCATGGAACATTGTGATGACAAGAATTCTGGAGCATTGTGATGACAAGGGCCATGGAGCATTGTGATGACACGGTCATGGAACATTGTGATGACAAGAATTCTGGAGCATTGTGATGACAAGGTCATGGAACATTGTGATGACAAGAATTCTGGAGCATTGTGTTGACAAGGGCTATGGAGCATTGTGATGACACGGTCATCGAACATTGTGATGACAAGAATTCTGGAGCATTGTGATGACACGGTCATGGAACATTGTGATGACAAGAATTCTGGAGCATTGTGATGACAAGGGCCATGGTGCATTGTGATGACACGGTCATGGAACTTTGTGATGACAAGCAATCTGGAGCATTGTGATGACCAGGGCCATGGAGCATTGTGATGACACGGTCATGGAACATTGGGATGACAAGAATTCTGGAGCATTGTGATGACAAGAATTCTGGAGCATTGTGATGACACGGTCATGGAACATTGTGATGATAAGAATTATGGAGCATTGTGATGACACGGTCATGGAACATTGTGATGGCAAGAATTCTGGAGCATTGTGATGACAAGGGCCATGGAGCATTGTGATGACACGGTCATGGAACATTGTGATGACAAGAATTCTGGAGCATTGTGATGACAAGGGCCATGGTGCATTGTGATGACACAGTCATGGAACTTTGTGATGACAAGCAATCTGGAGCATTGTGATGACCAGGGTCATGGAGCATTGTGATGACACGGTCATGGAACATTGTGATGACAAGAATTCTGGAGCATTGTGATGACAAGAATTCTGGAGCATTGTGATGACACGGTCATGGAACATTGTGATGACCAGGGTCATGGAGCATTGTGATGACACGGTCATGGAACATTGTGATGACAAGAATTCTGGCGCATTGTGATGACAAGGGCCATGGAGCATTGTGATCACACGGTCATAGAATATTGTGATGACTAGAATTCTGGAGCATTGTGATGACACGGTCATGGAACATTTTGATGACAAGAATTATGGAGCATTGTGATGACACGGTCATGGATCATTGTGATGACAAGAAATCTGGAGCATTGTGATGACAAGGGCCATGGAGCATTGTGATGACACGGTCATGGAACATTGTGATGACAAGAATTCTGGGGCATTGTGATGACAAGGGCCATGGAGCTTTGTGATGACACGGTCATGGAACATTTTGATGACAACAATTCTGCAGCATTCTGATGACAAGGGCCATGGTGCATTGTGATGACACGGTCATGGAACTTTGTGATGACAAGCAATCTGGAGCATTGTGATGACACGGTGTTGGAACATTGTGATGACAAGAATTCTGGAGCATTGTGATGACACGGTCATGGAACATTGTGATGACAAGAATTCTGGAGCATTGTGATGACAAGGGCCATGGAGCATTGTGATGACACGGTCATGGAACATTGTGATGACAAGAATTCTGGACCATTGTGATGACAATGGCCATGGAGCATTGTAATGAAACTATTCATTGTGCACCGTGATGACAAGGGAGATGGAGTAATGTGAAGAGACTGGTCCTGGAGCATTGTAATAACAAAAGCCATTGAGCATTGTGATGACAGGCATCATGGAGCATTGTGAAGAAAGGGGTCATGGGGAATTGTAATGACAATAGAGAAATGTGATGAAAATGGTCAGCAAGCAAAGTGATTAAAGTGGTCATTTAGAATTGTAATGAAAAACTATATAGAGCATAGTGATGACAAAGGTCATGGAGAACTGTGATGACCAGGGTCATGTAACATTGTGATGACACGGTCATGGAACATTGTGATGACAAGAATTATGGAGCATTGTGATGACACGGTCATGGAACATTGTGATGACTAGAATTCTGGAGCATTGTGATGACAAGGGCCATGGAGCATTGTGATGACACGGTCATGGAACATTGTGATGACCAGAATTATGGAGCATTGTGATGACAAGGGCCATGGAGCATTTTGATGACACGGTCATGGAACATTGTGATGACAAGAATTCTGGAGAATTGTGATGACAAGGGCCATGGTGCATTGTGATGACACGGTCACGGAACTTTGTGATGACAAGCAATCTGGAGCATTGTGATGACAAGGGCCATTGAGCATTGTGATGAAAGGTGTCATGGAGCATTGTAATGAGAGGTTTCATTGTGCACCGTGATGACAAGGGAGATGGAGTATTGTGATGAAACTGGTCCTGGAGCATTGTGATAACAAAAGCCATTGAGTATTGTGATGACAGGCATCATGGAGCATTGTGAAGAAAGGGGTCATGGGAAATTGTAAAGACAATAGAGAAATGTGATGAAAATGGTCAGCAAGCAAAGTGATTAAAGTGTTCATTTAGAATTGTCACGAAAAACTATATAGAGCATTGTGATGACAAAGGTCATGGAGAAATGTTGTGACCAGGGTCATGTAGCATTGTGATGACACGGTCATGGAACATTGTGATGACAAGAATTCTGGAGCATTGTGATGACACGGTCATGGAACATTGTGATGACAAGAATTATGGAGCATTGTGATGACACGGTCATGGAACATTGTGATGACAAGAATTCTGGAGCATTGTGATGACAAGGGCCATGGAGCATTGTGATGACACGGTCATGGAACATTGTGATGAAAAGAATTCTGGAGCATTGTGATGACAAGGGCCATGGAGCATTGTGATGACAAGGGCCATGGTGCATTGTGATGACATGGTCATGGAACATTGTGATGACAAGAATTCTGGAGCATTGTGATGACAAGGGCCATGGAGCATTGTGATGACACGGTCATGGAACATTGTGATGACAAGAATTCTGGAGCATTGTGATGACAAGGGCCATGGAGCATTGTGATGACACGGTCATGGAACATTGTGATGAAAAGAATTCTGGAGCATTGTGATGACAAGGGCCATGGAGCATTGTGATGACAAGGGCCATGGTGCATTGTGATGACACGGTCATGAAACTTTGTGATGACAAGCAATCTGGAGCATTGTGATGACCAGGGCCATGGAGCATTGAGATGACACGGTCATGGAACATTGTGATGACAAGAATTCTGGAGCATTGTGATGACAAGTGCCATGGAGCATTGTGATGACACGGTCATGGTACATTGTGATGACAAGAATTCTGTAGCATTGTGATGACACGGTCATGGAACATTGTGATGACAAGAATTATGGAGCATTGTGATGACACGATCACGGAACATTGAGATGACAAGAATTCTGGAGCATTATGATGACAAGGGCCATGGAGCATTGTGATGACACGGTCATGGAACATTGTGATGAAAAGAATTCTGGAGCATTGTGATGACAAGAATTCTGGAGCATTGTGATGACACGGTCATGGAACATTGTGATGACAAGAATTCTGGAGCATTGTGATGACACGGTCATGGAACATTTTGATGACAAGAATTATGGAGCATTGTGATGACACGGTCATGGAACATTGTGATGATGAGAAATCTGGAGCATTGTGATGACAAGGGCCATGGAGCATTGTGATGACACGGTCATGGAACATTGTGATGACAAGAATTCTGGAGCATTGTGATGACAAGAATTCTGGAGCATTGTGATGACACGGTCATGGAACATTGTGATGACAAGAATTCTGGAGCATTGTGATGACAAGGGCCATGGAGCATTGTGATGACACGGTCATGGAACATTGTGATGACAAGAATTCTGGAGCATTGTGATGACAAGGTCATGGAACATTGTGATGACAAGAATTCTGGAGCATTGTGTTGACAAGGGCTATGGAGCATTGTGATGACACGGTCATCGAACATTGTGATGACAAGAATTCTGGAGCATTGTGATGACACGGTCATGGAACATTGTGATGACAAGAATTCTGGAGCATTGTGATGACAAGGGCCATGGTGCATTGTGATGACACGGTCATGGAACTTTGTGATGACAAGCAATCTGGAGCATTGTGATGACCAGGGCCATGGAGCATTGTGATGACACGGTCATGGAACATTGGGAAGACAAGAATTCTGGAGCATTGTGATGACAAGAATTCTGGAGCATTGTGATGACACGGTCATGGAACATTGTGATGATAAGAATTATGGAGCATTGTGATGACACGGTCATGGAACATTGTGATGGCAAGAATTCTGGAGCATTGTGATGACAAGGGCCATGGAGCATTGTGATGACACGGTCATGGAACATTGTGATGACAAGAATTCTGGAGCATTGTGATGACAAGGGCCATGGTGCATTGTGATGACACAGTCATGGAACTTTGTGATGACAAGCAATCTGGAGCATTGTGATGACCAGGGTCATGGAGCATTGTGATGACACGGTCATGGAACATTGTGATGACAAGAATTCTGGAGCATTGTGATGACAAGAATTCTGGAGCATTGTGATGACACGGTCATGGAACATTGTGATGACAAGAATTCTGGAGAAGAGTGATGACAATGGCCATGGAGCATTGTGATGACACGGTCATGGAACATTGTGATGACAAGAATTCTGGAGCATTGTGATGACAAAAATTCTGGAGCATTGTGATGACATGGTCATGGAACATTGTGATGACAAGAATTCTGGAGCATTGTGATGACACGGTCACGGAACATTTTGATGACAAGAATTATGGAGCATTGTGATGACACGGTCATGGAACATTGTGATGACAAGAATTCTGGAGCATTGTGATGACAAGGGCCATGGTGCATTGTGATGACACGGTCATGGAACTTTGTGATGACAAGCAATCTGGAGCATTGTGATGACCAGCGCCATGGAGCATTGTGATGACACGGTCATGGAACATTGTGATGACAAGAATTCTGGAGCATTGTGATGACAAGGGCCATGGAGCATTGTGATGACACGGTCATGGAAATTTGTGATGACAAGCAATCTGGAGCATTGTGATGACCAGGGCCATGGAGCATTGTGATGACACGGTCATGGAACTTTGTGATGACAAGAATTCTGGAGCATTGTGGTGACAAGGGCCATGGTGCATTGTGATGACACGGTCATGGAACTTTGTGATGACAAGCAATCTGGAGCATTGTGATGACCAGGGCCATGTAGCATTGTGATGACACGGTCATGGAACTTTGTGATGACAAGAATTCTGGAGCATTGTGATGACAAGGGCCATGGTGCATTGTGATGACACGGTCATGGAACTTTGTGATGACAAGCAATCTGGAGCATTGTGATGACCAGGGCCATGGAGCATTGTGATGACACGGTCATGGAACATTGTGATGACAAGAATTCTGGAGCATTTTGATGACAAGAATTCTGGAGCATTGTGATGACACGGTCATGGAACATTGTGATGACCAGGGTCATGGAGCATTGTGATGACACGGTCATGGAACATTGTGATGACAAGAATTCTGGCGCATTGTGATGACAAGGGCCATGGAGCATTGTGATCACACGGTCATAGAATATTGTGATGACTAGAATTCTGGAGCATTGTGATGACACGGTCATGGAACATTTTGATGACAAGAATTATGGAGCATTGTGATGACACGGTCATGGATCATTGTGATGACAAGAAATCTGGAGCATTGTGATGACAAGGGCCATGGAGCATTGTGATGACACGGTCATGGAACATTGTGATGACAAGAATTCTGGGGCATTGTGATGACAAGGGCCATGGAGCTTTGTGATGACACGGTCATGGAACATTTTGATGACAACAATTCTGCAGCATTCTGATGACAAGGGCCATGGTGCATTGTGATGACACGGTCATGGAACTTTGTGATGACAAGCAATCTGGAGCATTGTGATGACACGGTGTTGGAACATTGTGATGACAAGAATTCTGGAGCATTGTGATGACACGGTCATGGAACATTGTGATGACAAGAATTCTGGAGCATTGTGATGACAAGGGCCATGGAGCATTGTGATGACACGGTCATGGAACATTGTGATGACAAGAATTCTGGACCATTGTGATGACAATGGCCATGGAGCATTGTAATGAAACTATTCATTGTGCACCGTGATGACAAGGGAGATGGAGTAATGTGAAGAAACTGGTCCTGGAGCATTGTAATAACAAAAGCCATTGAGCATTGTGATGACAGGCATCATGGAGCATTGTGAAGAAAGGGGTCATGGGGAATTGTAATGACAATAGAGAAATGTGATGAAAATGGTCAGCAAGCAAAGTGATTAAAGTGGTCATTTAGAATTGTAATGAAAAACTATATAGAGCATAGTGATGACAAAGGTCATGGAGAACTGTGATGACCAGGGTCATGTAACATTGTGATGACACGGTCATGGAACATTGTGATGACAAGAATTATGGAGCATTGTGATGACACGGTCATGGAACATTGTGATGACTAGAATTCTGGAGCATTGTGATGACAAGGGCCATGGAGCATTGTGATGACACGGTCATGGAACATTGTGATGACCAGAATTATGGAGCATTGTGATGACAAGGGCCATGGAGCATTTTGATGACACGGTCATGGAACATTGTGATGACAAGAATTCTGGAGAATTGTGATGACAAGGGCCATGGTGCATTGTGATGACACGGTCACGGAACTTTGTGATGACAAGCAATCTGGAGCATTGTGATGACAAGGGCCATTGAGCATTGTGATGAAAGGTGTCATGGAGCATTGTAATGAGAGGTTTCATTGTGCACCGTGATGACAAGGGAGATGGAGTATTGTGATGAAACTGGTCCTGGAGCATTGTGATAACAAAAGCCATTGAGTATTGTGATGACAGGCATCATGGAGCATTGTGAAGAAAGGGGTCATGGGAAATTGTAAAGACAATAGAGAAATGTGATGAAAATGGTCAGCAAGCAAAGTGATTAAAGTGTTCATTTAGAATTGTCACGAAAAACTATATAGAGCATTGTGATGACAAAGGTCATGGAGAAATGTTGTGACCAGGGTCATGTAGCATTGTGATGACACGGTCATGGAATATTGTGATGACAAGAATTCTGGAGCATTGTGATGACACGGTCATGGAACATTGTGATGACAAGAATTATGGAGCATTGTGATGACACGGTCATGGAACATTGTGATGACAAGAATTCTGGAGCATTGTGATGACAAGGGCCATGGAGCATTGTGATGACACGGTCATGGAACATTGTGATGAAAAGAATTCTGGAGCATTGTGATGACAAGGGCCATGGAGCATTGTGATGACAAGGGCCATGGTGCATTGTGATGACATGGTCATGGAACATTGTGATGACAAGAATTCTGGAGCATTGTGATGACAAGGGCCATGGAGCATTGTGATGACACGGTCATGGAACATTGTGATGACAAGAATTCTGGAGCATTGTGATGACAAGGGCCATGGAGCATTGTGATGACACGGTCATGGAACATTGTGATGAAAAGAATTCTGGAGAATTGTGATGACAAGGGCCATGGAGCATTGTGATGACAAGGGCCATGGTGCATTGTGATGACACGGTCATGAAACTTTGTGATGACAAGCAATCTGGAGCATTGTGATGACCAGGGCCATGGAGCATTGAGATGACACGGTCATGGAACATTGTGATGACAAGAATTCTGGAGCATTGTGATGACAAGTGCCATGGAGCATTGTGATGACACGGTCATGGTACATTGTGATGACAAGAATTCTGTAGCATTGTGATGACACGGTCATGGAACATTGTGATGACAAGAATTATGGAGCATTGTGATGACACGATCACGGAACATTGAGATGACAAGAATTCTGGAGCATTATGATGACAAGGGCCATGGAGCATTGTGATGACACGGTCATGGAACATTGTGATGAAAAGAATTCTGGAGCATTGTGATGACAAGAATTCTGGAGCATTGTGATGACACGGTCATGGAACATTGTGATGACAAGAATTCTGGAGCATTGTGATGACACGGTCATGGAACATTTTGATGACAAGAATTATGGAGCATTGTGATGACACGGTCATGGAACATTGTGATGATGAGAAATCTGGAGCATTGTGATGACAAGGGCCATGGAGCATTGTGATGACACGGTCATGGAACATTGTGATGACAAGAATTCTGGAGCATTGTGATGACAAGAATTCTGGAGCATTGTGATGACACGGTCATGGAACATTGTGATGACAAGAATTCTGGAGCATTGTGATGACAAGGGCCATGGAGCATTGTGATGACACGGTCATGGAACATTGTGATGACAAGAATTCTGGAGCATTGTGATGACAAGGGCCATGGAGCATTGTGATGACACGGTCATGGAACATTGTGATGACAAGAATTCTGGAGCATTGTGATGACAAGGTCATGGAACATTGTGATGACAAGAATTCTGGAGCATTGTGTTGACAAGGGCCATGGAGCATTGTGATGACACGGTCATGGAACATTGTGATGACAAGAATTCTGGAGCTTTGTGATGACAAGGGCCATGGAGCATTGTGATGACACGGTCATGGAACATTGTGATGACAAGAATTCTGGAGCATTGTGATGACAAGAATTCTGGAGCATTGTGATGACACGGTCATGGTACATTGTGATGACAATAATTCTGGAGCATTGTGATGACAAGAATTCTGGAGCATTGTGATGACACGGTCATGGAACATTGTGATGACAAGATTTCTGGAGCATTGTGATGACACGGTCATGGAACATTTTGATGACAAGAATTATGGAGCATTGTGATGACACGGTCATGGAACATTGTGATGACAAGAATTCTGGAGCATTGTGATGACACGGTCATGGAACATTTTGATGACAAGAATTATGGAGCATTGTGATGACACGGTCATGGAACATTGTGATGACAAGAATTCTGGAGCATTGTGATGACAAGGGCCATGGTGCATTGTGATGACACGGTCATGGAACTTTGTGATGACAAGCAATCTGGAGCATTGTGATGACCAGGGCCATGGAGCATTGTGATGACACGGTCATGGAACATTGTGATGACAAGAATTCTGGAGCATTGTGATGATAAGAATTCTGGAGCATTGTGATGACACGGTCATGGAACATTGTGGTGACAAGAATTATGGAGCATTGTGATGACACGGTCATGGAACATTGTGATGACAAGAATTCTGGAGCATTGTGATGACAAGGGCCATGGAGCATTGTGATGACACGGTCATGGAACATTGTGATGACAAGAATTCTGGAGCATTGTGATGACAAGGGCCATGGAGCATTGTGATGACACGGTCATGGAACATTGTGATGACAAGAATTCTGGAGCATTGTGATGACAAGGGCCATGGAGCATTGTGATGACACGGTCAAGGAACATTGTGATGACAAGAATTCTGGAGCATTGTGATGACTGTGGCCATGGAGCATTGTGATGACACGGTATGGAACATTGTGATGACAAGAATTCTGGAGCATTGTGATGACAAGGGCCATGGAGCATTGTGATGACACGGTCATGGAACATTGTGATGACAAGAATTCTGGAGCATTGTGATGACAAGGGCCATGGAGCATTGTGATGACACGGTCATGGAACATTGTGATGACAAGATTTCTGGAGCATTGTGATGACACGGTCATGGAACATTGTGATGACAAGAATTATGGAGCATTGTGATGACACGGTCATGGAACATTGTGATGACAAGAATTCTGGAGCATTGTGATGACACGGTCATGGAACATTTTGATGACAAGAATTATGGAGCATTGTGATGACACGGTCATGGAACATTGTGATGACAAGAATTATGGAGCATTGTGATGACACGATCACGGAACATTGAGATGACAAGAATTCTGGAGCATTATGATGACAAGGGCCATGGAGCATTGTGATGACACGGTCATGGAACATTGTGATGAAAAGAATTCTGGAGCATTGTGATGACAAGAATTCTGGAGCATTGTGATGACACGGTCATGGAACATTGTGATGACAAGAATTCTGGAGCATTGTGATGACACGGTCATGGAACATTTTGATGACAAGAATTATGGAGCATTGTGATGACACGGTCATGGAACATTGTGATGATGAGAAATCTGGAGCATTGTGATGAAAAGGGCCATGGAGCATTGTGATGACACGGTCATGGAACATTGTGATGACAAGAATTCTGGAGCATTGTGATGACAAGAATTCTGGAGCATTGTGATGACACGGTCATGGAACATTGTGATGACAAGAATTCTGGAGCATTGTGATGACAAGGGCCATGGAGCATTGTGATGACACGGTCATGGAACATTGTGATGACAAGAATTCTGGAGCATTGTGATGACAAGGTCATGGAACATTGTGATGACAAGAATTCTGGAGCATTGTGTTGACAAGGGCCATGGAGCATTGTGATGACACGGTCATGGAACATTGTGATGACAAGAATTCTGGAGCTTTGTGATGACAAGGGCCATGGAGCATTGTGATGACACGGTCATGGAACATTGTGATGACAAGAATTCTGGAGCATTGTGATGACAAGAATTCTGGAGCATTGTGATGACACGGTCATGGTACATTGTGATGACAAGTATTCTGGAGCATTGTGATGACAAGAATTCTGGAGCATTGTGATGACACGGTCATGGAACATTGTGATGACAAGATTTCTGGAGCATTGTGATGACACGGTCATGGAACATTTTGATGACAAGAATTATGGAGCATTGTGATGACACGGTCATGGAACATTGTGATGACAAGAATTCTGGAGCATTGTGATGACACGGTCATGGAACATTTTGATGACAAGAATTATGGAGCATTGTGATGACACGGTCATGGAACATTGTGATGACAAGAATTCTGGAGCATTGTGATGACAAGGGCCATGGTGCATTGTGATGACACGGTCATGGAACTTTGTGATGACAAGCAATCTGGAGCATTGTGATGACCAGGGCCATGGAGCATTGTGATGACACGGTCATGGAACATTGTGATGACAAGAATTCTGGAGCATTGTGATGATAAGAATTCTGGAGCATTGTGATGACACGGTCATGGAACATTGTGATGACAAGAATTCTGGAGCATTGTGATGACAAGGGCCATGGAGCATTGTGATGACACGGTCATGGAACATTGTGATGACAAGAATTCTGGAGCATTGTGATGACAAGGGCCATGGAGCATTGTGATGACACGGTCATGGAACATTGTGATGACAAGAATTCTGGAGCATTGTGATGACAAGGGCCATGGTGCATTGTGATGACACGGTCATGGAACTTTTTGATGACAAGCAATCTGGAGCATTGTGATGAACAGGGCCATGGAGCATTGTGATGACAAGAATTCTGGAGCATTGTGATGAAAAGGGCCATGGAGCATTGTGATGACACGGTCATGGAACATTGTGATGACAAGAATTCTGGAGCATTGTGATGACAAGGGCCATGGAGCATTGTGATGACACGGTCAAGGAACATTGTGATGACAAGAATTCTGGAGCATTGTGATGACTGAGGCCATGGAGCATTGTGATGACACGGTATGGAACATTGTGATGACAAGAATTCTGGAGCATTGTGCTGACAAGGGCCATGGAGCATTGTGATGACACGGTCATGGAACATTGTGATGACAAGAATTCTGGAGCATTGTGATGACAAGGGCCATGGAGCATTGTGATGACACGGTCATGGAACATTGTGATGACAAGAATTCTGGAGCATTGTGATGACAAGGGCCATGGAGCATTGTGATGACACGGTCATGGAACATTGTGATGACAAGAATTCTGGAGCATTGTGATGACAAGAATTCTGGAGCATTGTGATGACACGGTCATGGAACATTGTGATGACAAGAATTCTGGAGCATTGTGATGACAAGGGCCATGGAGCATTGTGATGACACGGTCATGGAACATTGTGATGACAAGAATTCTGGAGCATTGTGATGACAAGAATTCTGGAGCATTGTGATGACACGGTCATGGAACATTGTGATGACAAGAATTCTGGAGCATTGTGATGACAAGGGCCATGGAGCATTTTGATGACACGGTCATGGAACATTGTGATGACAAGAATTCTGGAGAATTGTGATGACAAGGGCCATGGTGCATTGTGATGACACGGTCACGGAACTTTGTGATGACAAGCAATCTGGAGCATTGTGATGACAAGGGCCATTGAGCATTGTGATGAAAGGTGTCATGGAGCATTGTAATGAGAGGTTTCATTGTGCACCGTGATGACAAGGGAGATGGAGTATTGTGATGAAACTGGTCCTGGAGCATTGTGATAACAAAAGCCATTGAGTATTGTGATGACAGGCATCATGGAGCATTGTGAAGAAAGGGGTCATGGGAAATTGTAAAGACAATAGAGAAATGTGATGAAAATGGTCAGCAAGCAAAGTGATTAAAGTGTTCATTTAGAATTGTCACGAAAAACTATATAGAGCATTGTGATGACAAAGGTCATGGAGAAATGTTGTGACCAGGGTCATGTAGCATTGTGATGACACGGTCATGGAACATTGTGATGACAAGAATTCTGGAGCATTGTGATGACACGGTCATGGAACATTGTGATGACAAGAATTATGGAGCATTGTGATGACACGGTCATGGAACATTGTGATGACAAGAATTCTGGAGCATTGTGATGACAAGGGCCATGGAGCATTGTGATGACACGGTCATGGAACATTGTGATGAAAAGAATTCTGGAGCATTGTGATGACAAGGGCCATGGAGCATTGTGATGACAAGGGCCATGGTGCATTGTGATGACATGGTCATGGAATATTGTGATGACAAGAATTCTGGAGCATTGTGATGACAAGGGCCATGGAGCATTGTGATGACACGGTCATGGAACATTGTGATGACAAGATTTCTGGAGCATTGTGATGACAAGGGCCATGGAGCATTGTGATGACACGGTCATGGAACATTGTGATGAAAAGAATTCTGGAGCATTGTGATGACAAGGGCCATGGAGCATTGTGATGACAAGGGCCATGGTGCATTGTGATGACACGGTCATGAAAATTTGTGATGACAAGCAATCTGGAGCATTGTGATGACCAGGGCCATGGAGCATTGAGATGACACGGTCATGGAACATTGTGATGACAAGAATTCTGGAGCATTGTGATGACAAGTGCCATGGAGCATTGTGATGACACGGTCATGGTACATTGTGATGACAAGAATTCTGTAGCATTGTGATGACACGGTCATGGAACATTGTGATGACAAGAATTATGGAGCATTGTGATGACACGATCACGGAACATTGAGATGACAAGAATTCTGGAGCATTATGATGACAAGGGCCATGGAGCATTGTGATGACACGGTCATGGAACATTGTGATGAAAAGAATTCTGGAGCATTGTGATGACAAGAATTCTGGAGCATTGTGATGACACGGTCATGGAACATTGTGATGACAAGAATTCTGGAGCATTGTGATGACACGGTCATGGAACATTTTGATGACAAGAATTATGGAGCATTGTGATGACACGGTCATGGAACATTGTGATGATGAGAAATCTGGAGCATTGTGATGACAAGGGCCATGGAGCATTGTGATGACACGGTCATGTAACATTGTGATGACAAGAATTCTGGAGCATTGTGATGACAAGAATTCTGGAGCATTGTGATGACACGGTCATGGAACATTGTGATGACAAGAATTCTGGAGCATTGTGATGACAAGGGCCATGGAGCATTGTGATGACACGGTCATGGAACATTGTGATGACAAGAATTCTGGAGCATTGTGATGACAAGGTCATGGAACATTGTGATGACAAGAATTCTGGAGCATTGTGTTGACAAGGGCCATGGAGCATTGTGATGACACGGTCATGGAACATTGTGATGACAAGAATTCTGGAGCTTTGTGATGACAAGGGCCATGGAGCATTGTGATGACACGGTCATGGAACATTGTGATGACAAGAATTCTGGACCATTGTGATGACAAGAATTCTGGAGCATTGTGATGACACGGTCATGGTACATTGTGATGACAAGAATTCTGGAGCATTGTGATGACAAGAATTCTGGAGCATTGTGATGACACGGTCATGGAACATTGTGATGACAAGATTTCTGGAGCATTGTGATGACACGGTCATGGAACATTTTGATGACAAGAATTATGGAGCATTGTGATGAAACGGTCATGGAACATTGTGATGACAAGAATTCTGGAGCATTGTGATGATAAGAATTCTGGAGCATTGTGATGACACGGTCATGGAACATTGTGGTGACAAGAATTATGGAGCATTGTGATGACACGGTCATGGAACATTGTGATGACAAGAATTCTGGAGCATTGTGATGACAAGGGCCATGGAGCATTGTGATGACACGGTCATGGAACATTGTGATGACAAGAATTCTGGAGCATTGTGATGACACGGTCATGGAACATTGTGATGACAAGAATTATGGAGCATTGTGATGACACGGTCATGGAACATTGTGATGACAAGAATTCTGGAGCATTGTGATGACAAGGGCCATGGAGCATTGTGATGACACGGTCATGGAACATTGTGATGAAAAGAATTCTGGAGCATTGTGATGACAAGGGCCATGGAGCATTGTGATGACAAGGGCCATGGTGCATTGTGATGACATGGTCATGGAATATTGTGATGACAAGAATTCTGGAGCATTGTGATGACAAGGGCCATGGAGCATTGTGATGACACGGTCATGGAACATTGTGATGACAAGATTTCTGGAGCATTGTGATGACAAGGGCCATGGAGCATTGTGATGACACGGTCATGGAACATTGTGATGAAAAGAATTCTGGAGCATTGTGATGACAAGGGCCATGGAGCATTGTGATGACAAGGGCCATGGTGCATTGTGATGACACGGTCATGAAAATTTGTGATGACAAGCAATCTGGAGCATTGTGATGACCAGGGCCATGGAGCATTGAGATGACACGGTCATGGAACATTGTGATGACAAGAATTCTGGAGCATTGTGATGACAAGTGCCATGGAGCATTGTGATGACACGGTCATGGTACATTGTGATGACAAGAATTCTGTAGCATTGTGATGACACGGTCATGGAACATTGTGATGACAAGAATTATGGAGCATTGTGATGACACGATCACGGAACATTGAGATGACAAGAATTCTGGAGCATTATGATGACAAGGGCCATGGAGCATTGTGATGACACGGTCATGGAACATTGTGATGAAAAGAATTCTGGAGCATTGTGATGACAAGAATTCTGGAGCATTGTGATGACACGGTCATGGAACATTGTGATGACAAGAATTCTGGAGCATTGTGATGACACGGTCATGGAACATTTTGATGACAAGAATTATGGAGCATTGTGATGACACGGTCATGGAACATTGTGATGATGAGAAATCTGGAGCATTGTGATGACAAGGGCCATGGAGCATTGTGATGACACGGTCATGTAACATTGTGATGACAAGAATTCTGGAGCATTGTGATGACAAGAATTCTGGAGCATTGTGATGACACGGTCATGGAACATTGTGATGACAAGAATTCTGGAGCATTGTGATGACAAGGGCCATGGAGCATTGTGATGACACGGTCATGGAACATTGTGATGACAAGAATTCTGGAGCATTGTGATGACAAGGTCATGGAACATTGTGATGACAAGAATTCTGGAGCATTGTGTTGACAAGGGCCATGGAGCATTGTGATGACACGGTCATGGAACATTGTGATGACAAGAATTCTGGAGCTTTGTGATGACAAGGGCCATGGAGCATTGTGATGACACGGTCATGGAACATTGTGATGACAAGAATTCTGGACCATTGTGATGACAAGAATTCTGGAGCATTGTGATGACACGGTCATGGTACATTGTGATGACAAGAATTCTGGAGCATTGTGATGACAAGAATTCTGGAGCATTGTGATGACACGGTCATGGAACATTGTGATGACAAGATTTCTGGAGCATTGTGATGACACGGTCATGGAACATTTTGATGACAAGAATTATGGAGCATTGTGATGAAACGGTCATGGAACATTGTGATGACAAGAATTCTGGAGCATTGTGATGATAAGAATTCTGGAGCATTGTGATGACACGGTCATGGAACATTGTGGTGACAAGAATTATGGAGCATTGTGATGACACGGTCATGGAACATTGTGATGACAAGAATTCTGGAGCATTGTGATGACAAGGGCCATGGAGCATTGTGATGACACGGTCATGGAACATTGTGATGACAAGAATTCTGGAGCATTGTGATGACAAGGGCCATGGAGCATTGTGATGACACGGTCATCGAACATTGTGATGACAAGAATTCTAGAGCATTGTGATGACAAGGGCCATGGTGCATTGTGATGACACGGTCATGGAACTTTTTGATGACAAGCAATCTGGAGCATTGTGATGAACAGGGCCATGGAGCATTGTGATGACAAGAATTCTGGAGCATTGTGATGACAAGGGCCATGGAGCATTGTGATGACACGGTCATGGAACATTGTGATGACAAGAATTCTGGAGCATTGTGATGACAAGGGCCATGGAGCATTGTGATGACACGGTCAAGGAACATTGTGATGACAAGAATTCTGGAGCATTGTGATGACTGTGGCCATGGAGCATTGTGATGACACGGTATGGAACATTGTGATGACAAGAATTCTGGAGCATTGTGCTGACAAGGGCCATGGAGCATTGTGATGACACGGTCATGGAACATTGTGATGACAAGAATTATGGAGCATTGTGATGACACGATCACGGAACATTGAGATGACAAGAATTCTGGAGCATTATGATGACAAGGGCCATGGAGCATTGTGATGACACGGTCATGGAACATTGTGATGAAAAGAATTCTGGAGCATTGTGATGACAAGAATTCTGGAGCATTGTGATGACACGGTCATGGAACATTGTGATGACAAGAATTCTGGAGCATTGTGATGACACGGTCATGGAACATTTTGATGACAAGAATTATGGAGCATTGTGATGACACGGTCATGGAACATTGTGATGATGAGAAATCTGGAGCATTGTGATGACAAGGGCCATGGAGCATTGTGATGACACGGTCATGGAACATTGTGATGACAAGAATTCTGGAGCATTGTGATGACAAGAATTCTGGAGCATTGTGATGACACGGTCATGGAACATTGTGATGACAAGAATTCTGGAGCATTGTGATGACAAGGGCCATGGAGCATTGTGATGACACGGTCATGGAACATTGTGATGACAAGAATTCTGGAGCATTGTGATGACAAGGTCATGGAACATTGTGATGACAAGAATTCTGGAGCATTGTGTTGACAAGGGCCATGGAGCATTGTGATGACACGGTCATGGAACATTGTGATGACAAGAATTCTGGAGCTTTGTGATGACAAGGGCCATGGAGCATTGTGATGACACGGTCATGGAACATTGTGATGACAAGAATTCTGGAGCATTGTGATGACAAGAATTCTGGAGCATTGTGATGACACGGTCATGGTACATTGTGATGACAAGAATTCTGGAGCATTGTGATGACAAGAATTCTGGAGCATTGTGATGACACGGTCATGGAACATTGTGATGACAAGATTTCTGGAGCATTGTGATGACACGGTCATGGAACATTTTGATGACAAGAATTATGGAGCATTGTGATGACACGGTCATGGAACATTGTGATGACAAGAATTCTGGAGCATTGTGATGACACGGTCATGGAACATTTTGATGACAAGAATTATGGAGCATTGTGATGACACGGTCATGGAACATTGTGATGACAAGAATTCTGGAGCATTGTGATGACAAGGGCCATGGTGCATTGTGATGACACGGTCATGGAACTTTGTGATGACAAGCAATCTGGAGCATTGTGATGACCAGGGCCATGGAGCATTGTGATGACACGGTCATGGAACATTGTGATGACAAGAATTCTGGAGCATTGTGATGATAAGAATTCTGGAGCATTGTGATGACACGGTCATGGAACATTGTGGTGACAAGAATTATGGAGCATTGTGATGACACGGTCATGGAACATTGTGATGACAAGAATTCTGGAGCATTGTGATGACAAGGGCCATGGAGCATTGTGATGACACGGTCATGGAACATTGTGATGACAAGAATTCTGGAGCATTGTGATGACAAGGGCCATGGAGCATTGTGATGACACGGTCATGGAACATTGTGATGACAAGAATTCTGGAGCATTGTGATGACAAGGGCCATTGAGCATTGTGATGACACGGTCAAGGAACATTGTGATGACAAGAATTCTGGAGCATTGTGATGACTGTGGTCATGGATCATTGTGATGACACGGTATGGAACATTGTGATGACAAGAATTCTGGAGCATTGTGCTGACAAGGGCCATGGAGCATTGTGATGACACGGTCATGGAACATTGTCATGACAAGAATTCTGGAGCATTGTGATGACAAGAATTCTGGAGCATTGTGATGACACGGTCATGGAACATTGTGATGACAAGAATTCTGGAGCATTGTGATGACAAGGGCCATGGAGCATTGTGATGACACGGTCATGGAACATTGTGATGAAAAGAATTCTGGAGCATTGTGATGACAAGAATTCTGGAGCATTGTGATGACACGGTCATGGAACATTGTGATGACAAGAATTCTGGAGCATTGTGATGACAAGGGCCATGGAGCATTGTGATGACACGGTCATGGAACATTGTGATGACAAGAATTCTGGAGCATTGTGATGACAAGGGCCATGGAGCATTGTGATGACACGGTCATGGAACATTGTGATGACAAGAATTCTGGAGCATTGTGATGACAAGGGCCATGGAGCATTGTGATGACACGGTCATGGAACATTGTGATGACAAGAATTCTGGAGCATTGTGATGACAAGGTCATGGAACATTGTGATGACAAGAATTCTGGAGCATTGTGTTGACAAGGGCCATGGAGCATTGTGATGACACGGTCATGGAACATTGTGATGACAAGAATTCTGGAGCATTGTGATGACAAGAATTCTGGAGCATTAAGATGACACGGTCATGGAACATTGTGATGACAAGATTTCTGGAGAAGAGTGATGACAATGGCCATGGAGCATTGTGATGACAAGAATTATGGAGCATTGTGATGACACGTTCATGGAACATTGTGATGACAAGAATTCTGGAGCATTGTGATGACAAGGTCATGGAACATTGTGATGACAAGAATTCTGGAGCATTGTGTTGACAAGGGCCATGGAGCATTGTGATGACACGGTCATGGAACATTGAGATGAAAAGAATTCTGGAGCATTGTGATGACAAGGGCCATGGTGCATTGTGATGACACGGTCATGGAACTTTGTGATGACAAGCAATCTGGAGCATTGTGATGACAAGGGCCATCGAGCATTGTGATGACACGGTCATGGAACATTGTGATGACAAGAATTCTGGAGCATTGTGATGACAAGGGCCATGGAGCATTGTGATGACACGGTCATGGAACATTGTGATGACAAGAATTCTGGAGCATTGTGATGACAAGAATTCTGGAGCATTGTGATGACACGGTCATGGAACATTGTGATGACAAGAATTCTGGAGCATTGTGATGACAAGGGCCATGGAGCATTTTGATGACACGGTCATGGAACATTGTGATGACAAGAATTCTGGAGCATTGTGATGACAAGAATTCTGGAGCATTGTGATGACACGGTCATGGTACATTGTGATGACAAAAATTCTGGAGCATTGTGATGACAAGAATTCTGGAGCATTGTGATGACACGGTCATGGAACATTGTGATGACAAGATTTCTGGAGCATTGTGATGACACGGTCATGGAACATTTTGATGACAAGAATTATGGAACATTGTGATGACACGGTCATGGAACATTGTGATGACAAGAATTCTGGAGCATTGTGATGACACGGTCATGGAACATTTTGATGACAAGGATTATGGAGCATTGTGATGACACGGTCATGGAACATTGTGATGACAAGAATTCTGGAGCATTGTGATTACAAGGGCCATGGTGCATTGTGATGACACGGTCATGGAACTTTGTGAAGACAAGCAATTTGGAGCATTGTGATGACCAGGGCCATGGAGCATTGTGATGACACGGTCATGGAACATTGTGATGACAAGAATTCTGGAGCATTGTGATGAGAAGAATTCTGGAGCATTGTGATGACACGGTCATGGAACATTGTGATGACAAGAATTATGGAGCATTGTGATGACACGGTCATGGAACATTGTGATGACAAGAATTCTAGAGCATTGTGATGACAAGGGCCATGGAGCATTGTGATGGCACGGTCATGGAACATTGTGATGACAAGAATTGTGGAGCATTGTGATGACAAGGTCATGGAACATTGTGATGACAAGAATTCTGGAGCATTGTGTTGACAAGCGCCATGGAGCATTGTGATGACACGGTCATGGAACATTGTGATGACAAGAATTCTGGAGCATTGTGATGACAAGGGCCATGGAGCATTGTGATGACACGGTCATGGAACATTGAGATGACAAGAATTCTGGAGCATTGTGATGACAAGGGCCATGGTGCATTGTGATGACACGGTCATGGAACTTTGTGATGACAAGCAATCTGGAGCATTGTGATGAACAGGGCCATGGAGCATTGTGATGACAAGAATTCTGGAGCATTGTGATGACAAGAATTCTGGAGCATTGTGATGACACGGTCATGGAACATTGTGATGACAAGAATTCTGGAGCATTGTGATGACAAGGGCCATGGTGCATTGTGATGACACGGTCATGGAACTTTGTGATGACAAGCAATCTGGAGCATTGTGATGACCAGGGCCATGGAGCATTGTGATGACACGGTCATGGAACATTGTGATGACAAGAATTCTGGAGCATTGTGATGACAAGGGCCATGGTGCATTGTGATGACACGGTCATGGAACTTTGTGATGACAAGCAATCTGGAGCATTGTGATGACCAGGGCCATGGAGCATTGTGATGACACGGTCATGGAACATTGTGATGACAAGAATTCTGGAGCATTTTGATGACAAGAATTCTGGAGCATTGTGATGACACGGTCATGTAACATTGTTATGACCAGGGTCATGGAGCATTGTGATCACACGGTCATGGAACATTGTGATGACAAGAATTCTGGAGCATTGTGATGACACGGTCATGGAACATTTTGATGACAAGAATTATGGAGCATTGTGATGACACGGTCATGGAACATTGTGATGACAAGAATTCTGGAGCATTGTGATGACAAGAATTCTGGAGCATTGTGATGACACGGTCATGGAACATTGTGATGACAAGAATTCTGGAGAAGAGTGATGACAATGGCCATGGAGCATTGTGATGACACGGTCATGGAACATTGTGATGACAAGAATTCTGGAGCATTGTGATGACACGGTCATGGAACATTGTGATGACAAGAATTCTGGAGAAGAGTGATGACAATGGCCATGGAGCATTGTGATGACACGGTCATGGAACATTGTGATGACAAGAATTCTGGAGCATTGTGATGACAAGGGCCATGGAGCATTGTGATGACACGGTCATGGAACATTGTGATGACAAGAATTCTGGAGCATTGTGATGACAAGGGCCATGGAGCATTGTGATGACACGGTCATGGAACATTGTGATGACAAGAATTCTGGAGCATTGTGATGACACGGTCATGGAACATTGTGATGACAAGAATTCTGGAGCATTGTGATGACAAGGGCCATGGTGCATTGTGATGACACGGTCATGGAAATTTGTGATGACAAGCAATCTGGAGCATTGTGATGACAAGGGCCATGGAGCATTGTGATGACACGGTCATGGAACTTTGTGATGACAAGAATTCTGGAGCATTGTGATGACAAGGGCCATGGTGCATTGTGATGACATGGTCATGGAACTTTGTGATGACAAGCAATCTGGAGCATTGTGATGACCAGGGCCATGGAGCATTGTGATGACACGGTCATGGAACATTGTGATGACAAGAATTCTGGAGCATTTTGATGACAAGAATTCTGGAGCATTGTGATGACACGGTCATGGAACAGTGTGATGACCAGGGTCATGGAGCATTGTGATGACACGGTCATGGAACATTGTGATGACAAGAATTCTGGAGCATTGTGATGACAAGGGCCATGGAGCATTGTGATCACACGGTCATGGAATATTGTGATGACAAGAATTCTGGAGCATTGTGATGACACGGTCATGGAACATTTTGATGACAAGAATTATGGAGCATTGTGATGACACGGTCATGGATCATTGTGATGACAAGAAATCTGGAGCATTGTGATGACAAGGGCCATGGAGCATTGTGATGACACGGTCATGGAACATTGTGATGACAAGAATTCCGGGGCATTGTGATGACAAGGGCCATGGAGCTTTGTGATGACACGGTCATGGAACATTTTGATGACAACAATTCTGCAGCATTCTGATGACAAGGGCCATGGTGCATTGTGATGACACGGTCATGGAACTTTGTGATGACAAGCAATCTGGAGCATTGTGATGACACGGTCTTGGAACATTGTGATGACAAGAATTCTGGAGCATTGTGATGACACGGTCATGGAACATTGTGATGACAAGAATTCTGGAGCATTGTGATGACAAGGGCCATGGTGCATTGTGATGACACGGTCATGGAAATTTGTGATGACAAGCAATCTGGAGCATTGTGATGACAAGGGCCATGGAGCATTGTGATGACACGGTCATGGAACTTTGTGATGACAAGAATTCTGGAGCATTGTGATGACAAGGGCCATGGTGCATTGTGATGACACGGTCATGGAACTTTGTGATGACAAGCAATCTGGAGCATTGTGATGACCAGGGCCATGGAGCATTGTGATGACACGGTCATGGAACATTGTGATGACAAGAATTCTGGAGCATTTTGATGACAAGAATTCTGGAGCATTGTGATGACACGGTCATGGAACAGTGTGATGACCAGGGTCATGGAGCATTGTGATGACACGGTCATGAAACATTGTGATGACAAGAATTCTGGAGCATTGTGATGACAAGGGCCATGGAGCATTGTGATCACACGGTCATGGAATATTGTGATGACAAGAATTCTGGAGCATTGTGATGACACGGTCATGGAACATTTTGATGACAAGAATTATGGAGCATTGTGATGACACGGTCATGGATCATTGTGATGACAAGAAATCTGGAGCATTGTGATGACAAGGGCCATGGAGCATTGTGATGACACGGTCATGGAACATTGTGATGACAAGAATTCCGGGGCATTGTGATGACAAGGGCCATGGAGCTTTGTGATGACACGGTCATGGAACATTTTGATGACAACAATTCTGCAGCATTCTGATGACAAGGGCCATGGTGCATTGTGATGACACGGTCATGGAACTTTGTGATGACAAGCAATCTGGAGCATTGTGATGACACGGTCTTGGAACATTGTGATGACAAGAATTCTGGAGCATTGTGATGACACGGTCATGGAACATTGTGATGACAAGAATTCTGGAGCATTGTGATGACAAGGGCCATGGAGCATTGTAATGAAACTATTCATTGTGCACCGTGATGACAAGGGAGATGGAGTAATGTGATGAAACTGGTCCTGGAGCATTGTAATAACAAAAGCCATTGAGCATTGTGATGACAGGCATCATGGAGCATTGTGAAGAAAGGGGTCATGGGGAATTGTAATGACAATAGAGAAATGTGATGAAAATGGTCAGCAAGCAAAGTGATTAAAGTGGTCATTTAGAATTGTTATGAAAAACTATATAGAGCATAGTGATGACAAAGGTCACGGAGAACTGTGATGACCAGGGTCATGTAACATTGTGATGACACGGTCATGGAACATTGTGATGACAAGAATTATGGAGCATTGTGATGACACGGTCATGGAACATTGTGATGACTAGAATTCTGGAGCATTGTGATGACAATGGCTATGGAGCATTGTGATGACACGGTCATGGAACATTGTGATGACAAGAATTCGGGAGCATTGTGTTGACAAGGGCCATGGAGCATTGTGATGACACGGTCATGGAACATTGTGATGACAAGAATTCTGGAGCATTGTGATGACAAGGGCCATGGAGCATTGTGATGACACGGTCATGGAACATTGTGATGACAAGAATTCTGGAGCATTGTGATGACAAGGGCCATGGTGCATTGTGATGACACGGTCATGGAACTTTGTGATGACAAGCAATCTGGAGCATTGTGATGAACAGGGCCATGGAGCATTGTGATGACAAGAATTCTGGAGTATTGTGATGACAAGAATTCTGGAGCATTGTGATGACACGGTCATGGAACATTGTGATGACAAGAATTCTGGAGAAGAGTGATGACAATGGCCATGGAGCATTGTGATGACAAGAATTATGGAGCATTGTGATGACACGGTCATGGAACATTGTGATGACAAGAATTCTGGAGCATTGTGATGACAAGAATTCTGGAGCATTGTGATGACAAGGGCCATGGAGCATTGTGATGACACGGTCATGGAACATTGAGATGACAAGAATTCTGGAGCATTGTGATGACAAGGGCCATGGTGCATTGTGATGACACGGTCATGGAACTTTGTGATGACAAGCAATCTGGAGCATTGTGATGACAAGAATTCTGGAGCATTGTGATGACACGGTCATGGAACATTGTGATGACAAGAATTCTGGAGCATTGTGATGACAAGGGCCATGGAGCATTGTGATGACACGGTCATGGAACATTGTGATGACAAGAATTCTGGAGCATTGTGATGACAAGGGCCATGGAGCATTGTGATGACACGGTCATGGAACATTGTGATGACAAGAATTCTGGAGCATTGTGATGACAAGGTCATGGAACATTGTAATGACAAGAATTCTGGAGCATTGTGTTGACAAGGGCCATGGAGCATTGTGATGACACGGTCATGGAACATTGTGATGACAAGTATTCTGGAGTTTTGTGATGACAAGGGCCATGGAGCATTGTGATGACATGGTCATGGAACATTTTGATGACAAGAATTCTGGAGCATTGTGATGACAAGGGCCATGGAGCATTGTGATGACACGGTCATGGAACATTTTGATGACAAGAATTCTGGAGCATTGTGATGACAAGTATTCTGGAGCATTGTGATGACACGGTCATGGAACATTTTGATGACAAGAATTATGGAGCATTGTGATGACACGGTCATGGAACATTGTGATGATGAGAAATCTGGAGCATTGTGATGACAAGGGCCATGGAGCATTGTGATGACACGGTAATGGAACATTGTGATGACAAGAATTCTGGAGCATTGTGATGACAAGAATTCTGGAGCATTGTGATGACACGGTCATGGAACATTGTGATGACAAGAATTCTGGAGCATTGTGATGACAAGGGCCATGGAGCATTGTGATGACACGGTCATGGAACATTGTGATGACAAGAATTCTGGAGCATTGTGATGACAAGGGCCATGGAGCATTGTGATGACACGGTCATGGAACATTGTGATGACAAGAATTCTGGAGCATTGTGATGACAAGGTCATGGAACATTGTGATGACAAGAATTCTGGAGCATTGTTTTGACAAGGGCCATGGAGCATTGTGATGACACGGTCATGGAACATTGTGATGACAAGAATTCTGGAGCTTTGTGATGACAAGAATTCTGGAGCATTGTGATGACAAGAATTCTGGAGCATTGTGATGACACGGTCATGTTACATTGTGATGACAAGAATTCTGGAGCATTGTGATGACAAGAATTCTGGAGCATTGTGATGACACGGTCATGGAACATTGTGATGACAAGATTTCTGGAGCATTGTGATGACACGGTCATGGAACATTTTGATGACAAGAATTATGGAGCATTGTGATGACACGGTCATGGAACATTGTGATGACAAGAATTCTGGAGCATTGTGATGACACGGTCATGGAACATTTTGATGACAAGAATTATGGAGCATTTTGATGACACGGTCATGGAACATTGTGATGACAAGAATTCTGGAGCATTGTGATGACAAGGGCCATGGTGCATTGTGATGACACGGTCATGGAACATTGTGATGACAAGATTTCTGGAGCATTGTGATGACACGGTCATGGAACATTGTGATGACAAGAATTCTGGAGCATTGTGATGACAAGGGCCATGGAGCATTGTGATGACACGGTCATGGAACATTGTGATGACAAGAATTCTGGAGCATTGTGATGACAAGGGCCATGGAGCATTGTGATGACACGGTCATGGAACATTGTGATGACAAGAATTCTGGAGCATTGTGATGACAAGGTCATGGAACATTGTGATGACAAGAATTCTGGAGCATTGTGTTGACAAGGGCCATGGAGCATTGTGAAGACACTGTCATGGAACATTGTGATGACAAGTATTCTGGAGCTTTGTGATGACAAGGGCCATGGAGCATTGTGATGACACGGTCATGGAACATGGTGATGACAAGAATTCTCGAGCATTGTGATGACAAGGGCCATGGAGCATTGTGATGACACGGTCATGGAACATTGTGATGACAAGAATTCTGGAGCATTGTGATGACAAGAATTCTGGAGCATTGTGATGACACGGTCATGGTACATTGTGATGACAAGAATTCTGGAGCATTGTGATGACAAAAATTCTGGAGCATTGTGATGACACGGTCATGGAACATTGTGATGACAAGATTTCTGGAGCATTGTGATGACACGGTCATGGAACATTTTGATGACAAGAATTATGGAGCATTGTGATGACACGGTCATGGAACATTGTGATGACAAGAATTCTGGAGCATTGTGATGACACGGTCATGGAACATTGTGATGACAAGAATTCTGGAGCATTGTGATGACAAGGGCCATGGAGCATTGTGATGACACGGTCATGGAAGATTGTGATGACAAGAATTCTGGAGCATTGTGATGACAAGGGCCATGGAGCATTGTGATGACACGGTCATGGAACATTGTGATGACAAGAATTCTGGAGCATTGTGATGACAAGGTCATGGAACATTGTGATTACAAGAATTCTGGAGCATTGTGTTGACAAGGGCCATGGAGCATTGTGATGACACGGTCATGGAACATTGTGATGACAAGTATTCTGGAGCTTTGTGATGACAAGGGCCATGGAGCATTGTGATGACACGGTCATGGAACATTGTGATGACAAGAATTCTGGAGCATTGTGATGACAAGGGCCATGGAGCATTGTGATGACACGGTCATGGAACATTGTGATGACAAGAATTCTGGAGCATTGTGATGACAAGAATTCTGGAGCATTGTGATGACACGGTCATGGTACATTGTGATGACAAGAATTCTGGAGCATTGTGATGACAAGAATTCTGGAGCATTGTGATGACACGGTCATGGAACATTGTGATGACAAGATTTCTGGAGCATTGTGATGACACGGTCATGGAACATTTTGATGACAAGAATTATGGAGCATTGTGATGACACGGTCATGGAACATTGTGATGACAAGAATTCTGGAGCATTGTGATTACACGGTCATGAAACATTTTGATGACAAGGATTATGGAGCATTGTGATGACACGGTCATGGAACATTGTGATGACAAGAATTCTGGAGCATTGTGATGACAAGGGCCATGGTGCATTGTGATGACACGGTCATGGAACTTTGTGATGACAAGCAATTTGGAGCATTGTGATGACCAGGGCCATGGAGCATTGTGATGACACGGTCATGGAACATTGTGATGACAAGAATTCTGGAGCATTGTGATGAGAAAAATTCTGGAGCATTGTGATGACACGGTCATGGAACATTGTGATGACAAGAATTATGGAGCATTGTGATGACACGGTCATGGAACATTGTGATGACAAGAATTCTGGAGCATTGTGATGACAAGGGCCATGGAGCATTGTGATGACACGGTCATGGAACATTGTGATGACAAGAATTGTGGAGCATTGTGATGACAAGGTCATGGAACATTGTGATGACAAGAATTCTGGAGCATTGTGTTGACAAGCGCCATGGAGCATTGTGATGACACGGTCATGGAACATTGAGATGACAAGAATTCTGGAGCATTGTGATGACAAGGGCCATGGTGCATTGTTATGACACGGTCATGGAACTTTGTGATGACAAGCAATCTGGAGCATTGTGATGAACAGGGCCATGGAGCATTGTGATGACAAGAATTCTGGAGCATTGTGATGACAAGAATTCTGGAGCATTGTGATGACACGGTCATGGATCATTGTGATGACAAGAATTCTGGAGCATTGTGATGACAAGGGCCATGGTGCATTGTGATGACACAGTCATGGAACTTTGTGATGACAAGCAATCTGGAGCATTGTGATGACCAGGTCCATGGAGCATTGTGATGACACGGTCATGGAACATTGTGATGACAAGAATTCTGGAGCATTGTGATGACAAGGGCCATGGTGCATTGTGATGACACGGTCATGGAACTTTGTGATGACAAGCAATCTGGAGCATTGTGATGACCAGGGCCATGGAGCATTGTGATGACACGGTCATGGAACATTGTGATGACAAGAATTCTGGAGCATTTTGATGACAAGAATTCTGGAGCATTGTGATGACACGGTCATGTAACATTGTGATGACCAGGATCATGGAGCATTGTGATGACACGGTCATGGAACATTGTGATGACAAGAATTCTGGAGCATTGTGATGACAAGGGCCATGGAGCATTGTGATGACACGGTCATGGAACTTTGTGATGACAAGAATTCTGGAGCATTGTGATGACAAGGGCCATGGTGCATTGTGATGACACGGTCATGGAACTTTGTGATGACAAGCAATCTGGAGCATTGTGATGACCAGGGCCATGGAGCATTGTGATGACACGGTCATGGAACATTGTGATGACAAGAATTCTGGAGCATTTTGATGACAAGAATTCTGGAGCATTGTGATGACACGGTCATGGAACAGTGTGATGACCAGGGTCATGGAGCATTGTGATGACACGGTCATGGAACATTGTGATGACAAGAATTCTGGAGCATTGTGATGACAAGGGCCATGGAGCATTGTGATCACACGGTCATGGAATATTGTGATGACAAGAATTCTGGAGCATTGTGATGACACGGTCATGGAACATTTTGATGACAAGAATTATGGAGCATTGTGATGACACGGTCATGGATCATTGTGATGACAAGAAATCTGGAGCATTGTGATGACAAGGGCCATGGAGCATTGTGATGACACGGTCATGGAACATTGTGATGACAAGAATTCCGGGGCATTGTGATGACAAGGGCCATGGAGCTTTGTGATGACACGGTCATGGAACATTTTGATGACAACAATTCTGCAGCATTCTGATGACAAGGGCCATGGTGCATTGTGATGACACGGTCATGGAACTTTGTGATGACAAGCAATCTGGAGCATTGTGATGACACGGTCTTGGAACATTGTGATGACAAGAATTCTGGAGCATTGTGATGACACGGTCATGGAACATTGTGATGACAAGAATTCTGGAGCATTGTGATGACAAGGGCCATGGTGCATTGTGATGACACGGTCATGGAAATTTGTGATGACAAGCAATCTGGAGCATTGTGATGACAAGGGCCATGGAGCATTGTGATGACACGGTCATGGAACTTTGTGATGACAAGAATTCTGGAGCATTGTGATGACAAGGGCCATGGTGCATTGTGATGACACGGTCATGGAACTTTGTGATGACAAGCAATCTGGAGCATTGTGATGACCAGGGCCATGGAGCATTGTGATGACACGGTCATGGAACATTGTGATGACAAGAATTCTGGAGCATTTTGATGACAAGAATTCTGGAGCATTGTGATGACACGGTCATGGAACAGTGTGATGACCAGGGTCATGGAGCATTGTGATGACACGGTCATGAAACATTGTGATGACAAGAATTCTGGAGCATTGTGATGACAAGGGCCATGGAGCATTGTGATCACACGGTCATGGAATATTGTGATGACAAGAATTCTGGAGCATTGTGATGACACGGTCATGGAACATTTTGATGACAAGAATTATGGAGCATTGTGATGACACGGTCATGGATCATTGTGATGACAAGAAATCTGGAGCATTGTGATGACAAGGGCCATGGAGCATTGTGATGACACGGTCATGGAACATTGTGATGACAAGAATTCCGGGGCATTGTGATGACAAGGGCCATGGAGCTTTGTGATGACACGGTCATGGAACATTTTGATGACAACAATTCTGCAGCATTCTGATGACAAGGGCCATGGTGCATTGTGATGACACGGTCATGGAACTTTGTGATGACAAGCAATCTGGAGCATTGTGATGACACGGTCTTGGAACTTTGTGATGACAAGAATTCTGGAGCATTGTGATGACACGGTCATGGAACATTGTGATGACAAGAATTCTGGAGCATTGTGATGACAAGGGCCATGGAGCATTGTAATGAAACTATTCATTGTGCACCGTGATGACAAGGGAGATGGAGTAATGTGATGAAACTGGTCCTGGAGCATTGTAATAACAAAAGCCATTGAGCATTGTGATGACAGGCAACATGGAGCATTGTGAAGAAAGGGGTCATGGGGAATTGTAATGACAATAGAGAAATGTGATGAAAATGGTCAGCAAGCAAAGTGATTAAAGTGGTCATTTAGAATTGTCATGAAAAACTATATAGAGCATAGTGATGACAAAGGTCACGGAGAACTGTGATGACCAGGGTCATGTAACATTGTGATGACACGGTCATGGAACATTGTGATGACAAGAATTATGGAGCATTGTGATGACACGGTCATGGAACATTGTGATGACTAGAATTCTGGAGCATTGTGATGACAATGGCTATGGAGCATTGTGATGACACGGTCATGGAACATTGTGATGACAAGAATTCGGGAGCATTGTGTTGACAAGGGCCATGGAGCATTGTGATGACACGGTCATGGAACATTGTGATGACAAGAATTCTGGAGCATTGTGATGACAAGGGCCATGGAGCATTGTGATGACACGGTCATGGAACATTGTGATGACAAGAATTCTGGAGCATTGTGATGACAAGGGCCATGGTGCATTGTGATGACACGGTCATGGAACTTTGTGATGACAAGCAATCTGGAGCATTGTGATGAACAGGGCCATGGAGCATTGTGATGACAAGAATTCTGGAGTATTGTGATGACAAGAATTCTGGAGCATTGTGATGACACGGTCATGGAACATTGTGATGACAAGAATTCTGGAGAAGAGTGATGACAATGGCCATGGAGCATTGTGATGACAAGAATTATGGAGCATTGTGATGACACGGTCATGGAACATTGTGATGACAAGAATTCTGGAGCATTGTGATGACAAGAATTCTGGAGCATTGTGATGACAAGGGCCATGGAGCATTGTGATGACACGGTCATGGAACATTGAGATGACAAGAATTCTGGAGCATTGTGATGACAAGGGCCATGGTGCATTGTGATGACACGGTCATGGAACTTTGTGATGACAAGCAATCTGGAGCATTGTGATGACAAGAATTCTGGAGCATTGTGATGACACGGTCATGGAACATTGTGATGACAAGAATTCTGGAGCATTGTGATGACAAGGGCCATGGAGCATTGTGATGACACGGTCATGGAACATTGTGATGACAAGAATTCTGGAGCATTGTGATGACAAGGGCCATGGAGCATTGTGATGACACGGTCATGGAACATTGTGATGACAAGAATTCTGGAGCATTGTGATGACAAGGGCCATGGAGCATTGTGATGACACGGTCATGGAACATTGTGATGACAAGAATTCTGGAGCATTGTGATGACAAGGTCATGGAACATTGTAATGACAAGAATTCTGGAGCATTGTGTTGACAAGGGCCATGGAGCATTGTGATGACACGGTCATGGAACATTGTGATGACAAGTATTCTGGAGTTTTGTGATGACAAGGGCCATGGAGCATTGTGATGACACGGTCATGGAACATTTTGATGACAAGAATTCTGGAGCATTGTGATGACAAGGGCCATGAGGCATTGTGATGACACGGTCATGGAACATTTTGATGACAAGAATTCTGGAGCATTGTGATGACAAGTATTCTGGAGCATTGTGATGACACGGTCATGGAACATTTTGATGACAAGAATTATGGAGCATTGTGATGACACGGTCATGGAACATTGTGATGATGAGAAATCTGGAGCATTGTGATGACAAGGGCCATGGAGCATTGTGATGACACGGTAATGGAACATTGTGATGACAAGAATTCTGGAGCATTGTGATGACAAGAATTCTGGAGCATTGTGATGACACGGTCATGGAACATTGTGATGACAAGAATTCTGGAGCATTGTGATGACAAGGGCCATGGAGCATTGTGATGACACGGTCATGGAACATTGTGATGACAAGAATTCTGGAGCATTGTGATGACAAGGGCCATGGAGCATTGTGATGACACGGTCATGGAACATTGTGATGACAAGAATTCTGGAGCATTGTGATGACAAGGTCATGGAACATTGTGATGACAAGAATTCTGGAGCATTGTTTTGACAAGGGCCATGGAGCATTGTGATGACACGGTCATGGAACATTGTGATGACAAGAATTCTGGAGCTTTGTGATGACAAGAATTCTGGAGCATTGTGATGACAAGAATTCTGGAGCATTGTGATGACACGGTCATGTTACATTGTGATGACAAGAATTCTGGAGCATTGTGATGACAAGAATTCTGGAGCATTGTGATGACACGGTCATGGAACATTGTGATGACAAGATTTCTGGAGCATTGTGATGACACGGTCATGGAACATTTTGATGACAAGAATTATGGAGCATTGTGATGACACGGTCATGGAACATTGTGATGACAAGAATTCTGGAGCATTGTGATGACACGGTCATGGAACATTTTGATGACAAGAATTATGGAGCATTTTGATGACACGGTCATGGAACATTGTGATGACAAGAATTCTGGAGCATTGTGATGACAAGGGCCATGGTGCATTGTGATGACACGGTCATGGAACTTTGTGATGACAAGCAATCTGGAGCATTGTGATGACCAGGGCCATGAAGCATTGTGATGACACGGTCATGGAACATTGTGATGACAAGAATTCTGGAGCATTGTGATGATAAGAATTCTGGAGCATTGTGATGACACGGTCATGGAACATTGTGGTGACAAGAATTATGGAGCATTGTGATGACACGGTCATGGAACATTGTGATGACAAGAATTCTGGAGCATTGTGATGACAAGGGCCATGGAGCATTGTGATGACACGGTCATGGAACATTGTGATGACAAGAATTCTGGAGCATTGTGATGACAAGGGCCATGGAGCATTGTGATGACACGGTCATGGAACATTGTGATGACAAGAATTCTGGAGCATTGTGATGACAAGGGCCATGGTGCATTGTGATGACACGGTCATGGAACTTTTTGATGACAAGCAATCTCGAGCATTGTGATGAACAGGGCCATGGAGCATTGTGATGACAAGATTTCTGGAGCATTGTGATGACAAGGGCCATGGAGCATTGTGATGACACGGTCATGGAACATTGTGATGAAAAGAATTCTGGAGAATTGTGATGACAAGGGCCATGGAGCATTGTGATGACATGGTCATGGAACATTGTGATGACAAGAATTCTGGAGCATTGTGATGACAAGGGCCATGGAGCATTGTGATGACACGGTCATGGAACATTGTGATGACAAGAATTCTGGAGCATTGTGATGACAAGAATTCTGGAGCATTGTGATGACACGGTCATGGAACATTGTGATGACAAGAATTCTGGAGCATTGTGATGACAAGGGCCATGGAGCATTGTGATGACATGGTCATGGAACATTGTGATGACAAGAATTCTGGAGCATTGTGATGACAAGGGCCATGGAGCATTGTGATGACACGGTCATGGAACATTGTGATGACAAGAATTCTGGAGCATTGTGATGACAAGGGCCATGGAGCATTGTGATGACACGGTCATGGAACATTGTGATGACAAGAATTCTGGAGCATTGTGATGACAAGGTCATGGAACATTGTGATGACAAGAATTCTGGAGCATTGTGTTGACAAGGGCCATGGAGCATTGTGAAGACACTGTCATGGAACATTGTGATGACAAGTATTCTGGAGCTTTGTGATGACAAGGGCCATGGAGCATTGTGATGACACGGTCATGGAACATGGTGATGACAAGAATTCTGGAGCATTGTGATGACAAGGGCCATGGAGCATTGTGATGACACGGTCATGGAACATTGTGATGACAAGAATTCTGGAGCATTGTGATGACAAGAATTCTGGAGCATTGTGATGACACGGTCATGGTACATTGTGATGACAAGAATTCTGGAGCATTGTGATGACAAAAATTCTGGAGCATTGTGATGACACGGTCATGGAACATTGTGATGACAAGATTTCTGGAGCATTGTGATGACACGGTCATGGAACATTTTGATGACAAGAATTATGGAGCATTGTGATGACACGGTCATGGAACATTGTGATGACAAGAATTCTGGAGCATTGTGATGACACGGTCATGGAACATTTTGATGACAAGGATTATGGAGCATTGTGATGACACGGTCATGGAACATTGTGATGACAAGCAATCTGGAGCATTGTGATGACCAGGGCCATGGAGCATTGTGATGACAAGAATTCTGGAGCATTGTGATGAGAAGAATTCTGGAGCATTGTGATGACACGGTCATGGAACATTGTGATGACAAGAATTCTGGAGCATTGTGATGACCCGGTCATGGAACATTGAGATGACAAGAATTCTGGAGCATTGTGATGACAAGGGCCATGGTGCATTGTGATGACACGGTCATGGAACTTTGTGACGACAAGCAATCTGGAGCATTGTGATGACAAGGGCCATCGAGCATTGTGATGACACGGTCATGGAACATTGTGATGACAAGAATTCTGGAGCATTGTGATGACCAGGGCCATGGAGCATTGTGATGACACGGTCATGGAACATTGTGATGACAAGAATTCTGGAGCATTGTGATGACAAGAATTCTGGAGCATTGTGATGACACGGTCATGGAACATTGTGATGACAAGAATTCTGGAGCATTGTGATGACAAGGGCCATGGAGCATTGTGATGACACGGTCATGGAAGATTGTGATGACAAGAATTCTGGAGCATTGTGATGACAAGGGCCATGGAGCATTGTGATGACACGGTCATGGAACATTGTGATGACAAGAATTCTGGAGCATTGTGATGACAAGGGCCATGGAACATTGTGATGACACGGTCATGGAACATTGAGATGACAAGAATTCTGGAGCATTGTGATGACAAGGGCCATGGTGCATTGTGATGACACGGTCATGGAACTTTGTGATGACAAGCAATCTGGAGCATTGTGATGACAAGGGCCATCGAGCATTGTGATGACACGGTCATGGAACATTGTGATGACAAGAATTCTGCAGCATTGTGATGACCAGGGCCATGGAGCATTGTGATGACACGGTCATGGAACATTGTGATGACAAGAATTCTGGAGCATTGTGATGACCAGGGCCATGGAGCATTGTGATGACACGGTCATGGAACATTGTGATGACAAGAATTCTGGAGCATTGTGATGACAAGGGCCATGGAGCATTGTGATGACACGGTCATGGAAGATTGTGATGACAAGAATTCTGGAGCATTGTGATGACAAGGGCCATGGAGCATTGTGATGACACGGTCATGGAACATTGTGATGACAAGAATTCTGGAGCATTGTGATGACAAGGTCATGGAACATTGTGATTACAAGAATTCTGGAGCATTGTGTTGACAAGGGCCATGGAGCATTGTGATGACACGGTCATGGAACATTGTGATGACAAGTATTCTGGAGCTTTGTGATGACAAGGGCCATGGAGCATTGTGATGACACGGTCATGGAACATTGTGATGACAAGAATTCTGGAGCATTGTGATGACAAGGGCCATGGAGCATTGTGATGACACGGTCATGGAACATTGTGATGACAAGAATTCTGGAGCATTGTGATGACAAGAATTCTGGAGCATTGTGATGACACGGTCATGGTACATTGTGATGACAAGAATTCTGGAGCATTGTGATGACAAGAATTCTGGAGCATTGTGATGACACGGTCATGGAACATTGTGATGACAAGATTTCTGGAGCATTGTGATGACACGGTCATGGAACATTTTGATGACAAGAATTATGGAGCATTGTGATGACACGGTCATGGAACATTGTGATGACAAGAATTCTGGAGCATTGTGATTACACGGTCATGAAACATTTTGATGACAAGGATTATGGAGCATTGTGATGACACGGTCATGGAACATTGTGATGACAAGAATTCTGGAGCATTGTGATGACAAGGGCCATGGTGCATTGTGATGACACGGTCATGGAACTTTGTGATGACAAGCAATTTGGAGCATTGTGATGACCAGGGCCATGGAGCATTGTGATGACACGGTCATGGAACATTGTGATGACAAGAATTCTGGAGCATTGTGATGAGAAAAATTCTGGAGCATTGTGATGACACGGTCATGGAACATTGTGATGACAAGAATTATGGAGCATTGTGATGACACGGTCATGGAACATTGTGATGACAAGAATTCTGGAGCATTGTGATGACAAGGGCCATGGAGCATTGTGATGACACGGTCATGGAACATTGTGATGACAAGAATTGTGGAGCATTGTGATGACAAGGTCATGGAACATTGTGATGACAAGAATTCTGGAGCATTGTGTTGACAAGCGCCATGGAGCATTGTGATGACACGGTCATGGAACATTGAGATGACAAGAATTCTGGAGCATTGTGATGACAAGGGCCATGGTGCATTGTTATGACACGGTCATGGAACTTTGTGATGACAAGCAATCTGGAGCATTGTGATGAACAGGGCCATGGAGCATTGTGATGACAAGAATTCTGGAGCATTGTGATGACAAGAATTCTGGAGCATTGTGATGACACGGTCATGGATCATTGTGATGACAAGAATTCTGGAGCATTGTGATGACAAGGGCCATGGTGCATTGTGATGACACAGTCATGGAACTTTGTGATGACAAGCAATCTGGAGCATTGTGATGACCAGGTCCATGGAGCATTGTGATGACACGGTCATGGAACATTGTGATGACAAGAATTCTGGAGCATTGTGATGACAAGGGCCATGGTGCATTGTGATGACACGGTCATGGAACTTTGTGATGACAAGCAATCTGGAGCATTGTGATGACCAGGGCCATGGAGCATTGTGATGACACGGTCATGGAACATTGTGATGACAAGAATTCTGGAGCATTTTGATGACAAGAATTCTGGAGCATTGTGATGACACGGTCATGTAACATTGTGATGACCAGGATCATGGAGCATTGTGATCACACGGTCATGGAACATTGTGATGACAAGAATTCTGGAGCATTGTGATGACACGGTCATGGAACATTTTGATGACAAGAATTATGGAGCATTGTGATGACACGGTCATGGAACATTGTGATGACAAGAATTCTGGAGCATTGTGATGACAAGAATTCTGGAGCATTGTGATGACACGGTCATGGAACATTGTGATGACAAGAATTCTGGAGAAGAGTGATGACAATGGCCATGGAGCATTGTGATGACACGGTCATGGAACATTGTGATGACAAGAATTCTGGAGCATTGTGATGACACGGTCATGGAACATTGTGATGACAAGAATTCTGGAGAAGAGTGATGACAATGGCCATGGAGCATTGTGATGACACGGTCATGGAACATTGTGATGACAAGAATTCTGGAGCATTGTGATGACAAGGGCCATGGAGCATTGTGATGACACGGTCATGGAACATTGTGATGACAAGAATTCTGGAGCATTGTGATGACAAGGGCCATGGAGCATTGTGATGACACGGTCATGGAACATTGTGATGACAAGAATTCTGGAGCATTGTGATGACACGGACATGGAACATTGTGATGACAAGAATTCTGGAGCATTGTGATGACAAGGGCCATGGTGCATTGTGATGACACGGTCATGGAAATTTGTGATGACAAGCAATCTGGAACATTGTGATGACCAGGGCCATAGAGCATTGTGATGACACGGTCATGGAACTTTGTGATGACAAGAATTCTGGAGCATTGTGATGACAAGGGCCATGGTGCATTGTGATGACACGGTCATGGAACTTTGTGATGACTAGCAATCTGGAGCATTGTGATGACCAGGGCCATGGAGCATTGTGATGACACGGTCATGGAACATTGTGATGACAAGAATTCTGGAGCATTTTGATGACAAGAATTCTGGAGCATTGTGATGACACGGTCATGGAATATTGTGATGATAAGAATTCTGAAGCATTGTGATGACACGGTCATGGAACATTTTGATGACAAGAATTATGGAGCATTGTGATGACACGGTCATGGAACATTGTGATGACAAGAATTCTGGAACATTTTGATGACAAGAATTCTGGAGCATTGTGATGACAAGGGCCATGGAGCATTGTAATGAAACTATTCATTGTGCACTGTGATGACAAGGGAGATGTAGTAATGTGATGAAACTGGTCCTGGAGCATTGTAATAACAAAAGCCATTGAGCATTGTGATGACAGGCATCATGGAGCATTGTGAAGAAAGGGGTCATGGGGAATTGTAATGACAATAGAGAAATGTGATGAAAATGGTCAGCAAGCAAAGTGATTAAAGTGGTCATTTAGAATTGTCATGAAAAACTATATAGAGCATAGTGATGACAAAGGTCATGGAGAACTGTGATGACCAGGGTCATGTAACATTGTGATGACACGGTCATGGAACATTGTGATGACAAGAATTATGGAGCATTGTGATGACACGGTCATGGAACATTGTGATGACTAGAATTCTGGAGCATTGTGATGACAAGGGCCATGGAGCATTGTGATGACACGGTCATGGAACATTGTGATGACCAGAATTCTGGAGCATTGTGATGACAAGGGCCATGGAGCATTTTGATGACACGGTCATGGAACATTGTGATGACAAGAATTCTGGAGCATTGTGATGACAAGGGCCATGGTGCATTGTGATGACACGGTCACGGAACTTTGTGATGACAAGCAATCTGGAGCATTGTGATGACAAGGGCCATTGAGCATTGTGATGACAGGTGTCATGGAGCATTGTAATGAGAGGTTTCATTGTGCACCGTGATGACAAGGGAGATGGAGTATTGTGATGAAACTGGTCCTGGAGCATTGTGATAACAAAAGCCATTGAGTATTGTGATGACAGGCATCATGGAGCATTGTGAAGAAAGGGGTCATGGGAAATTGTAAAGACAATAGAGAAATGTGATGAAAATGGTCAGCAAGCAAAGTGATTAAAGTGTTCATTTAGAATTGTCACGAAAAACTATATAGAGCATTGTGATGACAAAGGTCATGGAGAAATGTTGTGACCAGGGTCATGTAGCATTGTGATGACACGGTCATGGAACATTGTGATGACAAGAATTCTGGAGCATTGTGTTGACAAGGGCCATGGAGCATTGTGATGACACGGTCATGGAACATTGTGATGACAAGAATTCTGGAGCATTGTGATGACAAGGTCATGGAACATTGTGATGACAAGAATTCTGGAGCATTGTGTTGACAAGGGCCATGGAGCATTGTGATGACACGGTCATGGAATATTGTGATGACAAGAATTCTGGAGCATTGTGATGACAAGAATTCTGGAGCATTGTGATGACACGGTCATGGTACATTGTGATGACAAGAATTCTGGAGCATTGTGATGACAAGAATTCTGGAGCATTTTGATGACACGGTCATGGAACATTGTGATGACAAGAATTCTGGAGCATTGTGATGACAAGAATTCTGGAGCATTGTGATGACAAGGTCATGGTACATTGTGATGACAAGAATTCTGGAGCATTGTGATGACAAGAATTCTGGAGCATTGTGATGACACGGTCATGGAACCTTGTGATGACAAGATTTCTGGAGCATTGTGATGACACGGTCATGGAACATTTTGATGACAAGAATTATGGAGCATTGTGATGACACGGTCATGGAACATTGTGATGACAAGAATTAAGGAGCATTGTGATGACAAGGGCCATGGTGCATTGTGATGACACGGTCATGGAACTTTGTGATGACAAGCAATCTGGAGCATTGTGATGACCAGGGCCATGGAGCATTGTGATGACACGGTCATGGAACATTGTGATGACAAGAAATCTGGAGCATTGTGATGAGAAGAATTCTGGAGCATTGTGATGACACGGTCATGGAACATTGTGATGATAAGAATTATGGAGCATTGTGATGACACGGTCATGGAACATTGTGATGACAAGAATTCTGGAGCATTGTGATGACAAGGGCCATGGAGCATTGTGATGACACGGTCATGGAACATTGTGATGACAAGAATTCGGGAGCATTGTGATGACAAGGTCATGGAACATTGTGATGACAAGAATTCTGGAGCATTGTGTTGACAAGGGCCATGGAGCATTGTGATGACACGGTCATGGAACATTGTGATGACAAGAATTCTGGAGCATTGTGATGACAAGGGCCATGGAGCATTGTGATGACACGGTCATGGAACATTGAGATGACAAGAATTCTGGAGCATTGTGATGACAAGGGCCATGGTGCATTGTGATGACACGGTCATGGAACTTTGTGATGACAAGCAATCTGGAGCATTGTGATGAACAGGGCCATGGAGCATTGTGATGACAAGAATTCTGGAGCATTGTGATGACAAGAATTCTGGAGCATTGTGATGACACGGTCATGGAACATTGTGATGACAAGAATTCTGGAGCATTGTGATGACAAGGGCCATGGTGCATTGTGATGACACGGTCATGGAACTTTGTGATGACAAGCAATCTGGAGCATTGTGATGACCAGGGCCATGGAGCATTGTGATGACACGGTCATGGAACATTGTGATGACAAGAATTCTGGAGCATTGTGATGACAAGGGCCATGGTGCATTGTGATGACACGGTCATGGAACTTTGTGATGACAAGCAATCTGGAGCATTGTGATGACCAAGGCCATGGAGCATTGTGATGACACGGTCATGGAACATTGTGATGACAAGAATTCTGGAGCATTTTGATGACAAGAATTCTGGAGCATTGTGATGACACGGTCATGTAACATTGTGATGACCAGGGTCATGGAGCATTGTGATCACACGGTCATGGAACATTGTGATGACAAGAATTATGGAGCATTGTGATGACACGGTCATGGAACATTTTGATGACAAGAATTATGGAGCATTGTGATGACACGGTCATGGAACATTGTGATGACAAGAATTCTGGAGCATTGTGATGACAAGAATTCTGGAGCATTGTGATGACACGGTCATGGAACATTGTGATGACAAGAATTCTGGAGAAGAGTGATGACAATGGCCATGGAGCATTGTGATGACAAGAATTCTGGAGAAGAGTGATGACAATGGCCATGGAGCATTGTGATGACACGGTCATGGAACATTGTGATGACAAGAATTCTGGAGCATTGTGATGACAAGGGCCTTGGAGCATTGTGATGACACGGTCATCGAACATTGTGATGACAAGAATTCTGGAGCATTGTGATGACAAGGGCCATGGAGCATTGTGATGACACGGTCATGGAACATTGTGATGACAAGAATTCTGGAGCATTGTGATGACACGGTCATGGAACATTGTGATGACAAGAATTCTGGAGCATTGTGATGACAAGGGCCATGGTGCATTGTGATGACACGGTCATGGAAATTTGTGATGACAAGCAATCTGGAGCATTGTGATGACCAGGGCCATGGAGCATTGTGATGACACGGTCATGGAACTTTGTGATGACAAGAATTCTGGAGCATTGTGATGACAAGGGCCATGGTGCATTGTGATGACACGGTCATGGAACTTTGTGATGACAAGCAATATGGAGCATTGTGATGACCAGGGCCATGGAGCATTGTGATGACACGGTCATGGAACATTGTGATGACAAGAATTCTGGAGCATTTTGATGACAAGAATTCTGGAGCATTGTGATGACACGGTCATGGAACATTGTGATGACCAGGGTCATGGAGCATTGTGATGACACGGTCATGGAACATTGTGATGACAAGAATTCTGCAGCATTGTGATGACAAGGGCCATGGAGCATTGTGATGACACGGTCATGGAACATTGTGATGACAAGAATTCCGGGGCATTGTAATGACAAGGGCCATGGAGCTTTGTGATGACACGGTCATGGAACATTTTGATGACCACAATTCTGCACCATTCTGATGACAAGGGCCATGGTGCATTGTGATGACACGGTCATGGAACTTTGTGATGACAAGCAATCTGGAGCATTGTGATGACACGGTCTTGGAACATTGTGATGACAAGAATTCTGGAGCATTGTGATGACACGGTCATGGAACATTGTGATGACAAGAATTCTGGAGAAGAGTGATGACAATGGCCATGGAGCATTGTGATGACACGGTCATGGAACATTGTGATGACAAGAATTCTGGAGCATTGTGATGACAAGGGCCATGGAGCATTGTAATGAAACTATTCATTGTGCACCGTGATGACAAGGGAGATGGAGTAATGTGATGAAACTGGTCCTGGAGCATTGTAATAACAAAAGCCATTGAGCATTGTGATGACAGGCATCATGGAGCATTGTGAAGAAAGGGGTCATGGGGAATTGTAATGACAATAGAGAAATGTGATGAAAATGGTCAGCAAGCAAAGTGATTAAAGTGGTCATTTAGAATTGTCATGAAAAACTATATAGAGCATAGTGATGACAAAGGTCATGGAGAACTGTGATGACCAGGGTCATGTAACATTGTGATGACACGGTCATGGAACATTGTGATGACAAGAATTATGGAGCATTGTGATGACACGGTCATGGAACATTGTGATGACTAGAATTCTGGAGCATTGTGATGACAAGGGCCATGGAGCATTGTGATGACACGGTCATGGAACATTGTGATGACCAGAATTCTGGAGCATTGTGATGACAAGGGCCATGGAGCATTTTGATGACACGGTCATGGAACATTGTGATGACAAGAATTCTGGAGCATTGTGATGACAAGGGCCATGGTGCATTGTGATGACACGGTCACGGAACTTTGTGATGACAAGCAATCTGGAGCATTGTGATGACAAGGGCCATTGAGCATTGTGATGACAGGTGTCATGGAGCATTGTAATGAGAGGTTTCATTGTGCACCGTGATGACAAGGGAGATGGAGTATTGTGATGAAACTGGTCCTGGAGCATTGTGATAACAAAAGCCATTGAGTATTGTGATGACAGACATCATGGAGCATTGTGAAGAAAGGGGTCATGGGAAATTGTAAAGACATTAGAGAAATGTGATGAAAATGGTCAGCAAGCAAAGTGATTAAAGTGTTCATTTAGAATTGTCACGAAAAACTATATAGAGCATTGTGATGACAAAGGTCATGGAGAAATGTTGTGACCAGGGTCATGTAGCATTGTGATGACACGGTCATGGAACATTGTGATGACAAAAATTCTGGAGCATTGTGTTGACAAGGGCCATGGAGCATTGTGATGACACGGTCATGGAACATTGTGATGACAAGAATTCTGGAGCATTGTGATGACAAGGGCCATGGAGCATTGTGATGACACGGTCATGGAACATTGTGATGACAAGAATTCTGGAGCATTGTGATGACAAGGGCCATGGTGCATTGTGATGACACGGTTATGGAACTTTGTGATGACAAGCAATCTGGAGCATTGTGATGAAAAGGGCCATGGAGCATTGTGATGACACGGTCATGGTACATTGTGATGACAAGAATTCTGGAGCATTGTGATGACAAGAATTCTGGAGCATTGTGATGACACGGTCATGGAACATTGTGATGACAAGATTTCTGGAGCATTGTGATGACACGGTCATGGAACATTTTGATGACAAGAATTATGGAGCATTGTGATGACACGGTCATGGAGCATTGTGATGACAAGAATTCTGGAGCATTGTGATGACACGGTCATGGAACATTCTGATGACAAGGATTATGGAGCATGGTGATGACACGGTCATGGAACATTGTGATGACAAGAATTCTGGAGCATTGTGATGACAAGGGCCATGGTGCATTGTGATGACACGGTCATGGAACTTTGTGATGACAAGCAATCTGGAGCATTGTGATGACCAGGGCCATGGAGCATTGTGATGACACGTTCATGGAACATTGTGATGACAAGAATTCTGGAGCATTGTGATGACAAGGGCCATGGTGCATTGTGATGACACGGTCATGGAACTTTGTGATGACAAGCAATCTGGAGCATTGTGATGACCAGGGCCATGGAGCATTGTGATGACACGGTCATGGAACATTGTGATGACAAGAATTCTGGAGCATTTTGATGACAAGAATTCTGGAGCATTGTGATGACACGGTCATGTAACATTGTGATGACCAGGGTCATGGAGCATTGTGATCACACGGTCATGGAACATTGTGATGACAAGAATTCTGGAGCATTGTGATGACACGGTCATGGAACATTTTGATGACAAGAATTATGGAGCATTGTGATGACACGGTCATGGAACATTGTGATGACAAGAATTCTGGAGCATTGTGATGACAAGAATTCTGGAGCATTGTGATGACACGGTCATGGAACATTGTGATGAAAAGAATTCTGGAGCATTGTGATGACAAGGGCCATGGAGCATTGTGATGACACGGTCATGGAACATTGTGATGACAAGAATTCTGGAGCATTGTGATGACACGGTCATGGAACATTGTGATGACAAGAATTCTGGAGCATTGTGATGACACGGTCATGGAACATTGTGATGACAAGAATTCTGGAGAAGAGTGATGACAATGGCCATGGAGCATTGTGATGACACGGTCATGGAACATTGTGATGACAAGAATTCTGGAGCATTGTGATAACAAGGGCCATGGTGCATTGTGATGACACGGTCATGGAACTTTGTGATGACAAGAATTCTGGAGCATTGTGATGACAAGGGCCATGGTGCATTGTGATGACACGGTCATGGAACTTTGTGATGACTAGCAATCTGGAGCATTGTGATGACCAGGGCCATGGAGCATTGTGATGACACGGTCATGGATCATTGTGATGACAAGAATTCTGGAGCATTTTGATGACAAGAATTCTGGAGCATTGTGATGACACGGTCATGGAACATTGTGATGACCAGGGTCATGGAGCATTGTGATGACACGGTCATGGAACATTGTGATGACAAGAATTCTGGAGCATTGTGATGACAAGGGCCATGGAGCATTGTGATCACACGGTCATGGAATATTGTGATGACAAGAATTCTGGAGCATTGTGATGACACGGTCATGGAACATTTTGATGACAAGAATTATGGAGCATTGTGATGACACGGTCATGGATCATTGTGATGACAAGAAATCTGGAGCATTGTGATGACAAGGGCCATGGAGCATTGTGATGACACGGTCATGGAACATTGTGATGACAAGAATTCCGGGGCATTGTGATGACAAGGGCCATGGAGCTTTGTGATGACATGGTCATGGAACATTTTGATGACAACAATTCTGCAGCATTCTGATGACAAGGGCCATGGTGCATTGTGATGACACGGTCATGGAACTTTGTGATGACAAGCAATCTGGAGCATTGTGATGACACGGTCTTGGAACATTGTGATGACAAGAATTCTGGAGCATTGTGATGACACGGTCATGGAACATTGTGATGACAAGAATTCTGGGGCATTGTGATGACAAGGGCCATGGAGCATTGTAATGAAACTATTCATTGTGCACCGTGATGACAAGGGAGATGGAGTAATGTGATGAAACTGGTCCTGGAGCATTGTAATAACAAAAGCCATTGAGCATTGTGATGACAGGCATCATGGAGCATTGTGAAGAAAGGGGTCATGGGGAATTGTAATGACAATAGAGAAATGTGATGAAAATGGTCAGCAAGCAAAGTGATTAAAGTGGTCATTTAGAATTGTCATGAAAAACTATATAGAGCATAGTGATGACAAAGGTCATGGAGAACTGTGATGACCAGGGTCATGTAACATTGTGATGACACGGTCATGGAACATTGTGATGACAAGAATTATGGAGCATTGTGATGACACGGTCATGGAACATTGTGATGACTAGAATTCTGGAGCATTGTGATGACAAGGGCCATGGAGCATTGTGATGACACGGTCATGGAACATTGTGATGACCAGAATTCTGGAGCATTGTGATGACAAGGGCCATGGAGCATTTTGATGACACGGTCATGGAACATTGTGATGACAAGAATTCTGGAGCATTGTGATGACAAGGGCCATGGTGCATTGTGATGACACGGTCACGGAACTTTGTGATGACAAGCAATCTGGAGCATTGTGATGACAAGGGCCATGGTGCATTGTGATGACACGGTCGTGGAACTTTGTGATGACAAGCAATCTGGAGCATTGTGATGACAAGGGCCATGGTGCATTGTGATGACACGGTCATGGAACTTTGTGATGACAAGCAATCTGGAGCATTGTGATGAACAGGGCCATGGAGCATTGTGATGACAAGAATTCTGGAGCATTGTGATGACAAGAATTCTGGAGCATTGTGATGACACGGTCATGGAACATTGTGATGACAAGAATTCTGGAGCATTGTGATGACAAGGGCCATGGTGCATTGTGATGACACGGTCATGGAACTTTGTGATGACAAGCAATCTGGAGCATTGTGATGAGCAGGGCCATGGAGCATTGTGATGACACGGTCATGGAACATTGTGATGACAAGAATTCTGGAGCATTGTGATGACAAGGGCCATGGTGCATTGTGATGACACGGTCATTGAACTTTGTGATGACAAGCAATCTGGAGCATTGTGATGACCAGGGCCATGGAGCATTGTGATGACACGGTCATGGAACATTGTGATGACAAGAATTCTGGAGCATTTTGATGACAAGAATTCTGGAGCATTGTGATGACACGGTCATGGAACATTGTGATGACCAGGGTCATGGAGCATTGTGATCACACGGTCATGGAACATTGTGATGACAAGAATTCTGGAGCATTGTGATGACACGGTCATGGAACATTGTGATGACAAGAATTCTGGAGAAGAGTGATGACAATGGCCATGGAGCATTGTGATGACACGGTCATGGAACATTGTGATGACAAGAAATCTGGAGCATTGTGATGACAAGGGCCATGGAGCATTGTGATGACACGGTCATGGAACATTGTGATGACAAGAATTCTGGAGCATTGTGATGACACGGTCATGGAACATTGTGATGACAAGAATTCTGGAGCATTGTGATGACAAGGGCCATGGTGCATTGTGATGACACGGTCATGGAAATTTGTGATGACAAGCAATCTGGAGCATTGTGATGACCAGGGCCATGGAGCATTGTGATGACACGGTCATGGAACTTTGTGATGACAAGAATTCTGGAGCATTGTGATGACAAGGGCCATGGTGCATTGTGATGACACGGTCATGGAACTTTGTGATGACAAGCAATCTGGAGCATTGTGATGACCAGGGCCATGGAGCATTGTGATGACACGGTCATGGAACATTGTGATGACAAGAATTCTGGAGCATTTTGATGACAAGAATTCTGGAGCATTGTGATGACACGGTCATGGAACATTGTGATGACCAGGGTCATGGAGCATTGTGATGACACGGTCATGGAATATTGTGATGACAAGAATTCTGCAGCATTGTGATGACAAGGGCCATGGAGCATTGTGATCACACGGTCATGGAATATTGTGATGACAAGAATTCTGGAGCATTGTGATGACACGGTCATGGAACATTTTGATGACAAGAATTATGGAGCATTGTGATGACATGGTCATGGATCATTGTGATGACAAGAAATCTGGAGCATTGTGATGACAAGGGCCATGGAGCATTGTGATGACACGGTCATGGAACATTGTGATGACAAGAATTCCGGGGCATTGTGATGACAAGGGCCATGGAGCTTTGTGATGACACGGTCATGGAACATTTTGATGACCACAATTCTGCAGCATTCTGATGACAAGGGCCATGGTGCATTGTGATGACACGGTCATGGAACTTTGTGATGACAAGCAATCTGGAGCATTGTGATGACACGGTCTTGGAACATTGTGATGACAAGAATTCTGGAGCATTTTGATGACACGGTCATGGAACATTGTGATGACAAGAATTCTGGAGCATTGTGATGACAAGGGCCATGGAGCATTGTAATGAAACTATTCATTGTGCACCGTGATGACAAGGGAGATGGAGTAATGTGATGAAACTGGTCCTGGAGCATTGTAATAACAAAAGCCATTGAGCATTGTGATGACAGGCATCATGGAGCATTGTGAAGAAAGGGGTCATGGGGAATTGTAATGACAATAGAGAAATGTGATGAAAATGGTCAGCAAGCAAAGTGATTAAAGTGGTCATTTAGAATTGTCATGAAAAACTATATAGAGCTTAGTGATGACAAAGGTCATGGAGAACTGTGATGACCAGGGTCATGTAACATTGTGATGACACGGTCATGGAACATTGTGATGACAAGAATTATGGAGCATTGTGATGACACGGTCATGGAACATTGTGATGACTAGAATTCTGGAGCATTGTGATGACAAGGGCCATGGAGCATTGTGATGACACGGTCATGGAACATTGTGATGACCAGAATTCTGGAGCATTGTGATGACAAGGGCCATGGTGCATTGTGATGACACGGTCACGGAACTTTGTGATGACAAGCAATCTGGAGCATTGTGATGACAAGGGCCATTGAGCATTGTGATGACAGGTGTCATGGAGCATTGTAATGAGAGGTTTCATTGTGCACCGTGATGACAAGGGAGATGGAGTATTGTGATGAAACTGGTCCTGGAGCATTGTGATAACAAAAGCCATTGAGTATTGTGATGACAGGCATCATGGAGCATTGTGAAGAAAGGGGTCATGGGAAATTGTAAAGACAATAGAGAAATGTGATGAAAATGGTCAGCAAGCAAAGTGATTAAAGTGTTCATTTAGAATTGTCACGAAAAACTATATAGAGCATTGTGATGACAAAGGTCATGGAGAAATGTGACCAGGGTCATGTAGCATTGTGATGACACGGTCATGGAACATTGTGATGACAAGAATTCTGGAGCATTGTGATGACACGGTCATGGAACATTGTGATGACAAGAATTATGGAGCATTGTGATGACACGGTCATGGAACATTGTGATGACAAGAATTCTGGAGCATTGTGATGACAAGGGCCATGGAGCATTGTGATGACACGGTCATGGAACATTGTGATGAAAAGAATTCTGGAGCATTGTGATGACAAGGGCCATGGAGCATTGTGATGACAAGGGCCATGGTGCATTGTGATGACACGGTCATGAAACTTTGCGATGACAAGCAATCTGGAGCATTGTGATGACCAGGGCCATGGAGCATTGAGATGACACGGTCATGGAACATTGTGATGACAAGAATTCTGGAGCATTGTGATGACAAGTGCCATGGAGCATTGTGATGACACGGTCATGGTACATTGTGATGACAAGAATTCTGTAGCATTGTGATGACACGGTCATGGAACATTGTGATGACAAGAATTATGGAGCATTGTGATGACACGATCATGGAACATTGAGATGACAAGAATTCTGGAGCATTATGATGACAAGGGCCATGGAGCATTGTGATGACACGGTCATGGAACATTGTGATGAAAAGAATTCTGGAGCATTGTGATGACAAGAATTCTGGAGCATTGTGATGACACGGTCATGGAACATTGTGATGACAAGAATTCTGGAGCATTGTGATGACACGGTCATGGAACATTGTGATGACAAGAATTCTGGAGCATTGTGATGACACGGTCATGGAACATTTTGATGACAAGAATTATGGAGCATTGTGATGACACGGTCATGGAACATTGTGATGATGAGAAATCTGGAGCATTGTGATGACAAGGGCCATGGAGCATTGTGATGACACGGTCATGGAACATTTTGATGACAAGAATTCTGGAGCATTGTGATGACAAGAATTCTGGAGCATTGTGATGACACGGTCATGGAACATTGTGATGACAAGAATTCTGGAGCATTGTGATGACAAGGGCCATGGAGCATTGTGATGACACGGTCATGGAACATTGTGATGACAAGAATTCTGGAGCATTGTGATGACAAGGGCCATGGAGCATTGTGATGACACGGTTATGGAATATTGTGATGACAAGAATTCTGGAGCATTGTGATGACAAGGTCATGGAACATTGTGATGAAAAGAATTCTGGAGCATTGTGTAGACAAGGGCCATGGAGCATTTTGATGACACGGTCATGGAACATTGTGATGACAAGAATTCTGGAGCTTTGTGATGACAAGGGCCATGGAGCATTGTGATGACACGGTCATGGAGCATTGTGATGACAAGAATTCTGGAGCATTGTGATGACAAGGGCCATGAGGCATTGTGATGACACGGTCAAGGAACATTGTGATGACAAGAATTCTGGAGCATTGTGATGACAAGAATTCTGGAGCATTGTGATGACACGGTCATGGTACATTGTGATGACAAGTATTCTGGAGCATTGTGATGACAAGAATTCTGGAGCATTGTGATGACACGGTCATGGAACATTGTGATGACAAGATTTCTGGAGCATTGTGATGACATGGTCATGGAACATTTTGATGACAAGAATTATGGAGCATTGTGATGACACGGTCATGGAACATTGTGATGACAAGAATTTTGGAGCATTTTGATGACACGGTCATGGAACATTGTGATGGCAAGAATTCTGGAGCATTGTGATGACAAGGGCCATGGTGCATTGTGATGACACGGTCACGGAACTTTGTGATGACAAGCAATCTGGAGCATTGTGATGACAAGGGCCATTGAGCATTGTGATGACAGGTGTCATGGAGCATTGTAATGAGAGGTTTCATTGTGCACCGTGATGACAAGGGAGATGGAGTATTGTGATGAAACTGGTCCTGGAGCATTGTGATAACAAAAGCCATTGAGTATTGTGATGACAGACATCATGGATCATTGTGAAGAAAGGGGTCATGGGAAATTGTAAAGACATTAGAGAAATGTGATGAAAATGGTCAGCAAGCAAAGTGATTAAAGTGTTCATTTAGAATTGTCACGAAAAACTATATAGAGCATTGTGATGACAAAGGTCATGGAGAAATGTTGTGACCAGGGTCATGTAGCATTGTGATGACACGGTCATGGAACATTGTGATGACAAGAATTCTGGAGCATTGTGATGACAAGGTCATGGAACATTGTGATGACAAGAATTCTGGAGCATTGTGTTGACAAGGGCCATGGAGCATTGTGATGACACGGTCATGGAACATTGTGATGACAAGAATTCTGGAGCATTGTGATGACAAGGGCCATGGAGCATTGTGATGACACGGTCATGGAACATTGTGATGACAAGAATTCTGGAGCATTGTGATGACAAGGGCCATGGTGCATTGTGATGACACGGTCATGGAACTTTGTGATGACAAGCAATCTGGAGCATTGTGATGAACAGGGCCATGGAGCATTGTGATGACAAGAATTCTGGAGCATTGTGATGACAAGAATTCTGGAGCATTGTGATGACAGGGTCATGGAACATTGTGATGACAAGAAATCTGGAGAAGAGTGATGACAATGGACATGGAGCATTGTGTTGACAAGGGCCATGGAGCATTGTGATGACACGGTCATGGAACATTGAGATGACAAGAATTCTGGAGCATTGTGATGACAAGGGCCATGGTGCATTGTGATGACACGGTCATGGAACTTTGTGATGACAAGCAATCTGGAGCATTGTGATGACAAGGGCCATCGAGCATTGTGATGACACGGTCATGGAACATTGTGATGACAAGAATTCTGGAGCATTGTGATGACAAGGGCCATGGAGCATTGTGATGACACGGTCATGGAACATTGTGATGACAAGAATTCTGGAGCATTGTGATGACAAGGGCCATGGAGCATTGTGATGACACGGTCATGGAACATTGTGATGACAAGAATTCTGGAGCATTGTGATGACAAGGGCCATGGAGCATTGTGATGACACGGTCATGGAACTTTGTGATGACAAGAATTCTGGAGCATTGTGATGACAAGGTCATGGAACATTGTGATGACAAGAATTCTGGAGCATTGTGTTGACAAGGGCCATGGAGCATTGTGATGACACGGTCATGGAACATTGTGATGACAAGTATTCTGGAGCTTTGTGATGACAAGGGCCATGGAGCATTGTGATGACACGGTCATGGAACATTGTGATGACAAGAATTCTGGAGCATTGTGATGACAAGGGCCATGGAGCATTGTGATGACACGGTCATGGAACATTGTGATGACAAGAATTCTGGAGCATTGTGATGACAAGAATTCTGGAGCATTGTGATGACACGGTCATGGTACATTGTGATGACAAGAATTCTGGAGCATTGTGATGACAAGAATTCTGGAGCATTGTGATGACACGGTCATGGAACATTGTGATGACAAGATTTCTGGAGCATTGTGATGACACGGTCATGGAACATTTTGATGAGAAGAATTATGGAGCATTGTGATGACACGGTCATGGAGCATTGTGATGACAAGAATTCTGGAGCATTGTGATGACACGGTCATGGAACATTTTGATGACAAGGATTATGGAGCATTGTGATGACACGGTCATGGAACATTGTGATGACCAGAATTCTGGAGCATTGTGATGACAAGGGCCATGGTGCATTGTGATGACACGGTCACGGAACTTTGTGATGACAAGCAATCTGGAGCATTGTGATGACAAGGGCCATGGTGCATTGTGATGACACGGTCGTGGAACTTTGTGATGACAAGCAATCTGGAGCATTGTGATGACAAGGGCCATGGTGCATTGTGATGACACGGTCATGGAACTTTGTGATGACAAGCAATCTGGAGCATTGTGATGAACAGGGCCATGGAGCATTGTGATGACAAGAATTCTGGAGCATTGTGATGACAAGAATTCTGGAGCATTGTGATGACACGGTCATGGAACATTGTGATGACAAGAATTCTGGAGCATTGTGATGACAAGGGCCATGGTGCATTGTGATGACACGGTCATGGAACTTTGTGATGACAAGCAATCTGGAGCATTGTGATGACCAGGGCCATGGAGCATTGTGATGACACGGTCATGGAACATTGTGATGACAAGAATTCTGGAGCATTGTGATGACAAGGGCCATGGTGCATTGTGATGACACGGTCATTGAACTTTGTGATGACAAGCAATCTGGAGCATTGTGATGACCAGGGCCATGGAGCATTGTGATGACACGGTCATGGAACATTGTGATGACAAGAATTCTGGAGCATTTTGATGACAAGAATTCTGGAGCATTGTGATGACACGGTCATGGAACATTGTGATGACCAGGGTCATGGAGCATTGTGATCACACGGTCATGGAACATTGTGATGACAAGAATTCTGGAGCATTGTGATGACACGGTCATGGAACATTGTGATGACAAGAATTCTGGAGAAGAGTGATGACAATGGCCATGGAGCATTGTGATGACACGGTCATGGAACATTGTGATGACAAGAAATCTGGAGCATTGTGATGACAAGGGCCATGGAGCATTGTGATGACACGGTCATGGAACATTGTGATGACAAGAATTCTGGAGCATTGTGATGACACGGTCATGGAACATTGTGATGACAAGAATTCTGGAGCATTGTGATGACAAGGGCCATGGTGCATTGTGATGACACGGTCATGGAAATTTGTGATGACAAGCAATCTGGAGCATTGTGATGACCAGGGCCATGGAGCATTGTGATGACACGGTCATGGAACTTTGTGATGACAAGAATTCTGGAGCATTGTGATGACAAGGGCCATGGTGCATTGTGATGACACGGTCATGGAACTTTGTGATGACAAGCAATCTGGAGCATTGTGATGACCAGGGCCATGGAGCATTGTGATGACACGGTCATGGAACATTGTGATGACAAGAATTCTGGAGCATTTTGATGATAAGAATTCTGGAGCATTGTGATGACACGGTCATGGAACATTGTGATGACCAGGGTCATGGAGCATTGTGATGACACGGTCATGGAATATTGTGATGACAAGAATTCTGCAGCATTGTGATGACAAGGGCCATGGAGCATTGTGATCACACGGTCATGGAATATTGTGATGACAAGAATTCTGGAGCATTGTGATGACACGGTCATGGAACATTTTGATGACAAGAATTATGGAGCATTGTGATGACACGGTCATGGATCATTGTGATGACAAGAAATCTGGAGCATTGTGATGACAAGGGCCATGGAGCATTGTGATGACACGGTCATGGAACATTGTGATGACAAGAATTCCGGGGCATTGTGATGACAAGGGCCATGGAGCTTTGTGATGACACGGTCATGGAACATTTTGATGACCACAATTCTGCAGCATTCTGATGACAAGGGCCATGGTGCATTGTGATGACACGGTCATGGAACTTTGTGATGACAAGCAATCTGGAGCATTGTGATGACACGGTCTTGGAACATTGTGATGACAAGAATTCTGGAGCATTTTGATGACACGGTCATGGAACATTGTGATGACAAGAATTCTGGAGCATTGTGATGACAAGGGCCATGGAGCATTGTAATGAAACTATTCATTGTGCACCGTGATGACAAGGGAGATGGAGTAATGTGATGAAACTGGTCCTGGAGCATTGTAATAACAAAAGCCATTGAGCATTGTGATGACAGGCATCATGGAGCATTGTGAAGAAAGGGGTCATGGGGAATTGTAATGACAATAGAGAAATGTGATGAAAATGGTCAGCAAGCAAAGTAATTAAAGTGGTCATTTAGAATTGTCATGAAAAACTATATAGAGCTTAGTGATGACAAAGGTCATGGAGAACTGTGATGACCAGGGTCATGTAACATTGTGATGACACGGTCATGGAACATTGTGATGACAAGAATTATGGAGCATTGTGATGACACGGTCATGGAACATTGTGATGACTAGAATTCTGGAGCATTGTGATGACAAGGGCCATGGAGCATTGTGATGACACGGTCATGGAACATTGTGATGACCAGAATTCTGGAGCATTGTGATGACAAGGGCCATGGTGCATTGTGATGACACGGTCACGGAACTTTGTGATGACAAGCAATCTGGAGCATTGTGATGACAAGGGCCATTGAGCATTGTGATGACAGGTGTCATGGAGCATTGTAATGAGAGGTTTCATTGTGCACCGTGATGACAAGGGAGATGGAGTATTGTGATGAAACTGGTCCTGGAGCATTGTGATAACAAAAGCCATTGAGTATTGTGATGACAGGCATCATGGAGCATTGTGAAGAAAGGGGTCATGGGAAATTGTAAAGACAATAGAGAAATGTGATGAAAATGGTCAGCAAGCAAAGTGATTAAAGTGTTCATTTAGAATTGTCACGAAAAACTATATAGAGCATTGTGATGACAAAGGTCATGGAGAAATGTTGTGACCAGGGTCATGTAGCATTGTGATGACACGGTCATGGAACATTGTGATGACAAGAATTCTGGAGCATTGTGATGACACGGTCATGGAACATTGTGATGACAAGAATTATGGAGCATTGTGATGACACGGTCATGGAACATTGTGATGACAAGAATTCTGGAGCATTGTGATGACAAGGGCCATGGAGCATTGTGATGACACGGTCATGGAATATTGTGATGAAAAGAATTCTGGAGCATTGTGATGACAAGGGCCATGGAGCATTGTGATGACAAGGGCCATGGTGCATTGTGATGACACGGTCATGAAACTTTGCGATGACAAGCAATCTGGAGCATTGTGATGACCAGGGCCATGGAGCATTGAGATGACACGGTCATGGAACATTGTGATGACAAGAATTCTGGAGCATTGTGATGACAAGTGCCATGGAGCATTGTGATGACACGGTCATGGTACATTGTGATGACAAGAATTCTGTAGCATTGTGATGACACGGTCATGGAACATTGTGATGACAAGAATTATGGAGCATTGTGATGACACGATCATGGAACATTGAGATGACAAGAATTCTGGAGCATTGTGATGACACGGTCATGGAACATTTTGATGACAAGAATTCTGGAGCATTGTGATGACAAGAATTCTGGAGCATTGTGATGACACGGTCATGGAACATTGTGATGACAAGAATTCTGGAGCATTGTGATGACAAGGGCCATGGTGCATTGTGATGACACGGTCATGGAAATTTGTGATGACAAGCAATCTGGAGCATTGTGATGACCAGGGCCATGGAGCATTGTGATGACACGGTCATGGAACTTTGTGATGACAAGAATTCTGGAGCATTGTGATGACAAGGGCCATGGTGCATTGTGATGACACGGTCATGGAACTTTGTGATGACAAGCAATCTGGAGCATTGTGATGACCAGGGCCATGGAGCATTGTGATGACACGGTCATGGAACATTGTGATGACAAGAATTCTGGAGCATTTTGATGACAAGAATTCTGGAGCATTGTGATGACACGGTCATGGAACATTGTGATGACCAGGGTCATGGAGCATTGTGATGACACGGTCATGGAATATTGTGATGACAAGAATTCTGCAGCATTGTGATGACAAGGGCCATGGAGCATTGTGATCACACGGTCATGGAATATTGTGATGACAAGAATTCTGGAGCATTGTGATGACACGGTCATGGAACATTTTGATGACAAGAATTATGGAGCATTGTGATGACACGGTCATGGATCATTGTGATGACAAGAAATCTGGAGCATTGTGATGACAAGGGCCATGGAGCATTGTGATGACACGGTCATGGAACATTGTGATGACAAGAATTCCGGGGCATTGTGATGACAAGGGCCATGGAGCTTTGTGATGACACGGTCATGGAACATTTTGATGACCACAATTCTGCAGCATTCTGATGACAAGGGCCATGGTGCATTGTGATGACACGGTCATGGAACTTTGTGATGACAAGCAATCTGGAGCATTGTGATGACACGGTCTTGGAACATTGTGATGACAAGAATTCTGGAGCATTTTGATGACACGGTCATGGAACATTGTGATGACAAGAATTCTGGAGCATTGTGATGACAAGGGCCATGGAGCATTGTAATGAAACTATTCATTGTGCACCGTGATGACAAGGGAGATGGAGTAATGTGATGAAACTGGTCCTGGAGCATTGTAATAACAAAAGCCATTGAGCATTGTGATGACAGGCATCATGGAGCATTGTGAAGAAAGGGGTCATGGGGAATTGTAATGACAATAGAGAAATGTGATGAAAATGGTCAGCAAGCAAAGTAATTAAAGTGGTCATTTAGAATTGTCATGAAAAACTATATAGAGCTTAGTGATGACAAAGGTCATGGAGAACTGTGATGACCAGGGTCATGTAACATTGTGATGACACGGTCATGGAACATTGTGATGACAAGAATTATGGAGCATTGTGATGACACGGTCATGGAACATTGTGATGACTAGAATTCTGGAGCATTGTGATGACAAGGGCCATGGAGCATTGTGATGACACGGTCATGGAACATTGTGATGACCAGAATTCTGGAGCATTGTGATGACAAGGGCCATGGTGCATTGTGATGACACGGTCACGGAACTTTGTGATGACAAGCAATCTGGAGCATTGTGATGACAAGGGCCATTGAGCATTGTGATGACAGGTGTCATGGAGCATTGTAATGAGAGGTTTCATTGTGCACCGTGATGACAAGGGAGATGGAGTATTGTGATGAAACTGGTCCTGGAGCATTGTGATAACAAAAGCCATTGAGTATTGTGATGACAGGCATCATGGAGCATTGTGAAGAAAGGGGTCATGGGAAATTGTAAAGACAATAGAGAAATGTGATGAAAATGGTCAGCAAGCAAAGTGATTAAAGTGTTCATTTAGAATTGTCACGAAAAACTATATAGAGCATTGTGATGACAAAGGTCATGGAGAAATGTTGTGACCAGGGTCATGTAGCATTGTGATGACACGGTCATGGAACATTGTGATGACAAGAATTCTGGAGCATTGTGATGACACGGTCATGGAACATTGTGATGACAAGAATTATGGAGCATTGTGATGACACGGTCATGGAACATTGTGATGACAAGAATTCTGGAGCATTGTGATGACAAGGGCCATGGAGCATTGTGATGACACGGTCATGGAATATTGTGATGAAAAGAATTCTGGAGCATTGTGATGACAAGGGCCATGGAGCATTGTGATGACAAGGGCCATGGTGCATTGTGATGACACGGTCATGAAACTTTGCGATGACAAGCAATCTGGAGCATTGTGATGACCAGGGCCATGGAGCATTGAGATGACACGGTCATGGAACATTGTGATGACAAGAATTCTGGAGCATTGTGATGACAAGTGCCATGGAGCATTGTGATGACACGGTCATGGTACATTGTGATGACAAGAATTCTGTAGCATTGTGATGACACGGTCATGGAACATTGTGATGACAAGAATTATGGAGCATTGTGATGACACGATCATGGAACATTGAGATGACAAGAATTCTGGAGCATTGTGATGACAAGGGCCATGGAGCATTGTGATGACACGGTCATGGAACATTGTGATGAAAAGAATTCTGGAGCATTGTGATGACAAGAATTCTGGAGCATTGTGATGACACGGTCATGGAACATTGTGATGACAAGAATTCTGGAGCATTGTGATGACACGGTCATGGAACATTGTGATGACAAGAATTCTGGAGCATTGTGATGACACGGTCATGGAACATTTTGATGACAAGAATTATGGAGCATTGTGATGACACGGTCATGGAACATTGTGATGATGAGAAATCTGGAGCATTGTGATGACAAGGGCCATGGAGCATTGTGATGACACGGTCATGGAACATTGAGATGACAAGAATTCTGGAGCATTGTGATGACAAGAATTCTGGAGCATTGTGATGACACGGTCATGGAACATTGTGATGACAAGAATTCTGGAGCATTGTGATGACAAGGGCAATGGAGCATTGTGATGACACGGTCATGGAACATTGTGATGACAAGAATTCTGGAGCATTGTGATGACAAGGGCCATGGAGCATTGTGATGACACGGTCATGGAATATTGTGATGACAAGAATTCTGGAGCATTGTGATGACAAGGTCATGGAACATTGTGATGAAAAGAATTCTGGAGCATTGTGTTGACAAGGGCCATGGAGCATTTTGATGACACGGTCATGGAACATTGTGATGACAAGAATTCTGGAGCTTTGTGATGACAAGGGCCATGGAGCATTGTGATGACACGGTCATGGAGCATTGTGATGACAAGAATTCTGGAGCATTGTGATGACAAGGGCCATGAGGCATTGTGATGACACGGTCAAGGAACATTGTGATGACAAGAATTCTGGAGCATTGTGATGACAAGAATTCTGGAGCATTGTGATGACACGGTCATGGTACATTGTGATGACAAGTATTCTGGAGCATTGTGATGACAAGAATTCTGGAGCATTGTGATGACACGGTCATGGAACATTGTGATGACAAGATTTCTGGAGCATTGTGATGACATGGTCATGGAACATTTTGATGATAAGAATTATGGAGCATTGTGATGACACGGTCATGGAACATTGTGATGACAAGAATTCTGGAGCATTTTGATGACACGGTCATGGAACATTGTGATGGCAAGAATTCTGGAGCATTGTGATGACAAGGGCCATGGTGCATTGTGATGACACGGTCACGGAACTTTGTGATGACAAGCAATCTGGAGCATTGTGATGACAAGGGCCATTGAGCATTGTGATGACAGGTGTCATGGAGCATTGTAATGAGAGGTTTCATTGTGCACCGTGATGACAAGGGAGATGGAGTATTGTGATGAAACTGGTCCTGGAGCATTGTGATAACAAAAGCCATTGAGTATTGTGATGACAGACATCATGGATCATTGTGAAGAAAGGGGTCATGGGAAATTGTAAAGACATTAGAGAAATGTGATGAAAATGGTCAGCAAGCAAAGTGATTAAAGTGTTCATTTAGAATTGTCACGAAAAACTATATAGAGCATTGTGATGACAAAGGTCATGGAGAAATGTTGTGACCAGGGTCATGTAGCATTGTGATGACACGGTCATGGAACATTGTGATGACAAGAATTCTGGAGCATTGTGATGACACGGTCATGGAACATTGTGATGACAAGAATTCTGGAGCATTGTGTTGACAAGGGCCATGGAGCATTGTGATGACACGGTCATGGAACATTGTGATGACAAGAATTCTGGAGCATTGTGATGACAAGGGCCATGGAGCATTGTGATGACACGGTCATGGAACATTGTGATGACAAGAATTCTGGAGCATTGTGATGACAAGGGCCATGGTGCATTGTGATGACACGGTCATGGAACTTTGTGATGACAAGCAATCTGGAGCATTGTGATGAACAGGGCCATGGAGCATTGTGATGACAAGAATTCTGGAGCATTGTGATGACAAGAATTCTGGAGCATTGTGATGACAGGGTCATGGAACATTGTGATGACAAGAAATCTGGAGAAGAGTGATGACAATGGCCATGGAGCATTGTGTTGACAAGGGCCATGGAGCATTGTGATGACACGGTCATGGAACATTGAGATGACAAGAATTCTGGAGCATTGTGATGACAAGGGCCATGGTGCATTGTGATGACACGGTCATGGAACTTTGTGATGACAAGCAATCTGGAGCATTGTGATGACAAGGGCCATCGAGCATTGTGATGACACGGTCATGGAACATTGTGATGACAAGAATTCTGGAGCATTGTGATGACAAGGGCCATGGAGCATTGTGATGACACGGTCATGGAACATTGTGATGACAAGAATTCTGGAGCATTGTGATGACAAGGGCCATGGAGCATTGTGATGACACGGTCATGGAACATTGTGATGACAAGAATTCTGGAGCATTGTGATGACAAGGGCCAAGGAGCATTGTGATGACACGGTCATGGAACATTGTGATGACAAGAATTCTGGAGCATTGTGATGACAAGGTCATGGAATATTGTGATGACAAGAATTCTGGAGCATTGTGTTGACAAGGGCCATGGAGCATTGTGATGACACGGTCATGGAACATTGTGATGACAAGTATTCTGGAGCTTTGTGATGACAAGGGCCATGGAGCATTGTGATGACACGGTCATGGAACATTGTGATGACAAGAATTCTGGAGCATTGTGATGACAAGGGCCATGGAGCATTGTGATGACACGGTCATGGAACATTGTGATGACAAGAATTCTGGAGCATTGTGATGACAAGAATTCTGGAGCATTGTGATGACACGGTCATGGTACATTGTGATGACAAGAATTCTGGAGCATTGTGATGACAAGAATTCTGGAGCATTGTGATGACACGGTCATGGTACATTGTGATGACAAGAATTCTGGAGCATTGTGATGACAAGAATTCTGGAGCATTGTGATGACACGGTCATGGAACATTGTGATGACAAGATTTCTGGAGCATTGTGATGACAAGGGCCATGGAGCATTGTGATGACAAGGGCCATGGTGCATTGTGATGACACGGTCATGAAACTTTGCGATGACAAGCAATCTGGAGCATTGTGATGACCAGGGCCATGGAGCATTGAGATGACACGGTCATGGAACATTGTGATGACAAGAATTCTGGAGCATTGTGATGACAAGTGCCATGGAGCATTGTGATGACACGGTCATGGTACATTGTGATGACAAGAATTCTGTAGCATTGTGATGACACGGTCATGGAACATTGTGATGACAAGAATTATGGAGCATTGTGATGACACGATCATGGAACATTGAGATGACAAGAATTCTGGAGCATTATGATGACAAGGGCCATGGAGCATTGTGATGACACGGTCATGGAACATTGTGATGAAAAGAATTCTGGAGCATTGTGATGACAAGAATTCTGGAGCATTGTGATGACACGGTCATGGAACATTGTGATGACAAGAATTCTGGAGCATTGTGATGACACGGTCATGGAACATTGTGATGACAAGAATTCTGGAGCATTGTGATGACACGGTCATGGAACATTTTGATGACAAGAATTATGGAGCATTGTGATGACACGGTCATGGAACATTGTGATGATGAGAAATCTGGACCATTGTGATGACAAGGGCCATGGAGCATTGTGATGACACGGTCATGGAACATTGTGATGACAAGAATTCTGGAGCATTGTGATGACAAGAATTCTGGAGCATTGTGATGACACGGTCATGGAACATTGTGATGACAAGAATTCTGGAGCATTGTGATGACAAGGGCCATGGAGCATTGTGATGACACGGTCATGGAACATTGTGATGACAAGAACTCTGGAGGATTGTGATGACAAGGGCCATGGAGCATTGTGATGACACGGTCATGGAATATTGTGATGACAAGAATTCTGGAGCATTGTGATGACAAGGTCATGGAACATTGTGATGAAAAGAATTCTGGAGCATTGTGTTGACAAGGGCCATGGAGCATTTTGATGACACGGTCATGGAACATTGTGATGACAAGAATTCTGGAGCTTTGTGATGACAAGGGCCATGGAGCATTGTGATGACACGGTCATGGAGCATTGTGATGACAAGAATTCTGGAGCATTGTGATGACAAGGGCCATGAGGCATTGTGATGACACGGTCAAGGAACATTGTGATGACAAGAATTCTGGAGCATTGTGATGACAAGAATTCTGGAGCATTGTGATGACACGGTCATGGTACATTGTGATGACAAGTATTCTGGAGCATTGTGATGACAAGAATTCTGGAGCATTGTGATGACACGGTCATGGAACATTGTGATGACAAGATTTCTGGAGCATTGTGATGACACGGTCATGGAACATTTTGATGACAAGAATTATGGAGCATTGTGATGACACGGTCATGGAACATTGTGATGACAAGAATTCTGGAGCATTTTGATGACACGGTCATGGAACATTGTGATGACAAGAATTCTGGAGCATTGTGATGACACGGTCATGGAACATTGTGATTGCAAGAATTCTGGAGCATTGTGATGACAAGGGCCATGGTGCATTGTGATGACACGGTCATGGTACATTGTGATGACAAGAATTCTGGAGCATTGTGATGACAAGAATTCTGGAGCATTGTGATGACACGGTCATGGAACATTGTGATGACAAGATTTCTGGAGCATTGTGATGACACGGTCATGGAACATTTTGATGAAAAGAATTATGGAGCATTGTGATGACACGGTCATGGAGCATTGTGATGACAAGAATTCTGGAGCATTGTGATGACACGGTCATGGAACATTTTGATGACAAGGATTATGGAGCATTGTGATGACACGGTCATGGAACATTGTGATGACCAGAATTCTGGAGCATTGTGATGACAAGGGCCATGGTGCATTGTGATGACACGGTCACGGAACTTTGTGATGACAAGCAATCTGGAGCATTGTGATGACAAGGGCCATTGAGCATTGTGATGACAGGTGTCATGGAGCATTGTAATGAGAGGTTTCATTGTGCACCGTGATGACAAGGGAGATGGAGTATTGTGATGAAACTGGTCCTGGAGCATTGTGATAACAAAAGCCATTGAGTATTGTGATGACAGGCATCATGGAGCATTGTGAAGAAAGGGGTCATGGGAAATTGTAAAGACAATAGAGAAATGTGATGAAAATGGTCAGCAAGCAAAGTGATTAAAGTGTTCATTTAGAATTGTCACGAAAAACTATATAGAGCATTGTGATGACAAAGGTCATGGAGAAATGTTGTGACCAGGGTCATGTAGCATTGTGATGACACGGTCATGGAACATTGTGATGACAAGAATTCTGGAGCATTGTGATGACAAGGGCCATGGAGCATTGTGATGACACGGTCATGGAACATTGTGATGACAAGAATTCTGGAGCATTGTGATGACAAGGTCATGGAACATTGTGATGACAAGAATTCTGGAGCATTGTGTTGACAAGGGCCATGGAGCATTGTGATGACACGGTCATGGAACATTGTGATGACAAGTATTCTGGAGCTTTGTGATGACAAGGGCCATGGAGCATTGTGATGACACGGTCATGGAACATTGTGATGACAAGAATTCTGGAGCATTGTGATGACAAGGGCCATGGAGCATTGTGATGACACGGTCATGGAACATTGTGATGACAAGAATTCTGGAGCATTGTGATGACAAGAATTCTGGAGCATTGTGATGACACGGTCATGGTACATTGTGATGACAAGAATTCTGGAGCATTGTGATGACAAGGGCCATGGAGCATTGTGATGACACGGTCATGGAACATTGTGATGAAAAGAATTCTGGAGCATTGTGATGACAAGGGCCATGGAGCATTGTGATGACAAGGGCCATGGTGCATTGTGATGACACGGTCATGAAACTTTGCGATGACAAGCAATCTGGAGCATTGTGATGACACGGTCATGGAACATTGTGATGACACGGTCATGGTACATTGTGATGACAAGAATTCTGTAGCATTGTGATGACACGGTCATGGAACATTGTGATGACAAGAATTATGGAGCATTGTGATGACACGATCATGGAACATTGAGATGACAAGAATTCTGGAGCATTATGATGACAAGGGCCATGGAGCATTGTGATGACACGGTCATGGAACATTGTGATGAAAAGAATTCTGGAGCATTGTGATGACAAGAATTCTGGAGCATTGTGATGACACGGTCATGGAACATTGTGATGACAAGAATTCTGGAGCATTGTGATGACACGGTCATGGAACATTGTGATGACAAGAATTCTGGAGCATTGTGATGACACGGTCATGGAACATTTTGATGACAAGAATTATGGAGCATTGTGATGACACGGTCATGGAACATTGTGATGATGAGAAATCTGGAGCATTGTGATGACAAGGGCCATGGAGCATTGTGATGACACGGTCATGGAACATTGTGATGACAAGAATTCTGGAGCATTGTGATGACAAGAATTCTGGAGCATTGTGATGACACGGTCATGGAACATTGTGATGACAAGAATTCTGGAGCATTGTGATGACAAGGGCCATGGAGCATTGTGATGACACGGTCATGGAACATTGTGATGACAAGAACTCTGGAGCATTGTGATGACAAGGGCCATGGAGCATTGTGATGACACGGTCATGGAATATTGTGATGACAAGAATTCTGGAGCATTGTGATGACAAGGTCATGGAACATTGTGATGAAAAGAATTCTGGAGCATTGTGTTGACAAGGGCCATGGAGCATTTTGATGACACGGTCATGGAACATTGTGATGACAAGAATTCTGGAGCTTTGTGATGACAAGGGCCATGGAGCATTGTGATGACACGGTCATGGAGCATTGTGATGACAAGAATTCTGGAGCATTGTGATGACAAGGGCCATGAGGCATTGTGATGACACGGTCAAGGAACATTGTGATGACAAGAATTCTGGAGCATTGTGATGACAAGAATTCTGGAGCATTGTGATGACACGGTCATGGTACATTGTGATGACAAGTATTCTGGAGCATTGTGATGACAAGAATTCTGGAGCATTGTGATGACACGGTCATGGAACATTGTGATGACAAGATTTCTGGAGCATTGTGATGACACGGTCATGGAACATTTTGATGACAAGAATTATGGAGCATTGTGATGACACGGTCATGGAACATTGTGATGACAAGAATTCTGGAGCATTTTGATGACACGGTCATGGAACATTGTGATGACAAGAATTCTGGAGCATTTTGATGACACGGTCATGGAACATTGTGATGGCAAGAATTCTGGAGCATTGTGATGACAAGGGCCATGGTGCATTGTGATGACACGGTCATGGTACATTGTGATGACAAGAATTCTGGAGCATTGTGATGACAAGAATTCTGGAGCATTGTGATGACACGGTCATGGAACATTGTGATGACAAGATTTCTGGAGCATTGTGATGACACGGTCATGGAACATTTTGATGAAAAGAATTATGGAGCATTGTGATGACACGGTCATGGAGCATTGTGATGACAAGAATTCTGGAGCATTGTGATTACACGGTCATGGAACATTTTGATGACAAGGATTATGGAGCATTGTGATGACACGGTCATGGAACATTGTGATGACCAGAATTCTGGAGCATTGTGATGACAAGGGCCATGGTGCATTGTGATGACACGGTCACGGAACTTTGTGATGACAAGCAATCTGGAGCATTGTGATGACAAGGGCCATTGAGCATTGTGATGACAGGTGTCATGGAGCATTGTAATGAGAGGTTTCATTGTGCACCGTGATGACAAGGGAGATGGAGTATTGTGATGAAACTGGTCCTGGAGCATTGTGATAACAAAAGCCATTGAGTATTGTGATGACAGGCATCATGGAGCATTGTGAAGAAAGGGGTCATGGGAAATTGTAAAGACAATAGAGAAATGTGATGAAAATGGTCAGCAAGCAAAGTGATTAAAGTGTTCATTTAGAATTGTCACGAAAAACTATATAGAGCATTGTGATGACAAAGGTCATGGAGAAATGTTGTGACCAGGGTCATGTAGCATTGTGATGACACGGTCATGGAACATTGTGATGACAAGAATTCTGGAGCATTGTGATGACAAGGGCCATGGAGCATTGTGATGACACGGTCATGGAACATTGTGATGACAAGAATTCTGGAGCATTGTGATGACAAGGTCATGGAACATTGTGATGACAAGAATTCTGGAGCATTGTGTTGACAAGGGCCATGGAGCATTGTGATGACACGGTCATGGAACATTGTGATGACAAGTATTCTGGAGCTTTGTGATGACAAGGGCCATGGAGCATTGTGATGACACGGTCATGGAACATTGTGATGACAAGAATTCTGGAGCATTGTGATGACAAGGGCCATGGAGCATTGTGATGACACGGTCATGGAACATTGTGATGACAAGAATTCTGGAGCATTGTGATGACAAGAATTCTGGAGCATTGTGATGACACGGTCATGGTACATTGTGATGACAAGAATTCTGGAGCATTGTGATGACAAGGGCCATGGAGCATTGTGATGACACGGTCATGGAACATTGTGATGAAAAGAATTCTGGAGCATTGTGATGACAAGGGCCATGGAGCATTGTGATGACAAGGGCCATGGTGCATTGTGATGACACGGTCATGAAACTTTGCGATGACAAGCAATCTGGAGCATTGTGATGACCAGGGCCATGGAGCATTGAGATAACACGGTCATGGAACATTGTGATGACAAGAATTCTGGAGCATTGTGATGACAAGTGCCATGGAGCATTGTGATGACACGGTCATGGTACATTGTGATGACAAGAATTCTGTAGCATTGTGATGACACGGTCATGGAACATTGTGATGACAAGAATTATGGAGCATTGTGATGACACGATCATGGAACATTGAGATGACAAGAATTCTGGAGCATTATGATGACAAGGGCCATGGAGCATTGTGATGACATGGTCATGGAACATTGTGATGAAAAGAATTCTGGAGCATTGTGATGACAAGAATTCTGGAGCATTGTGATGACACGGTCATGGAACATTGTGATGACAAGAATTCTGGAGCATTGTGATGACACGGTCATGGAACATTGTGATGACAAGAATTCTGGAGCATTGTGATGACACGGTCATGGAACATTTTGATGACAAGAATTATGGAGCATTGTGATGACACGGTCATGGAACATTGTGATGATGAGAAATCTGGAGCATTGTGATGACAAGGGCCATGGAGCATTGTGATGACACGGTCATGGAACATTGTGATGACAAGAATTCTGGAGCATTGTGATGACAAGAATTCTGGAGCATTGTGATGACACGGTCATGGAACATTGTGATGACAAGAATTCTGGAGCATTGTGATGACAAGGGCCATGGAGCATTGTGATGACACGGTCATGGAACATTGTGATGACAAGAATTCTGGAGCATTGTGATGACAAGGGCCATGGAGCATTGTGATGACACGGTCATGGAATATTGTGATGACAAGAATTCTGGAGCATTGTGATGACAAGGTCATGGAACATTGTGATGAAAAGAATTCTGGAGCATTGTGTTGACAAGGGCCATGGAGCATTTTGATGACACGGTCATGGAACATTGTGATGACAAGAATTCTGGAGCTTTGTGATGACAAGGGCCATGGAGCATTGTGATGACACGGTCATGGAGCATTGTGATGACAAGAATTCTGGAGCATTGTGATGACAAGGGCCATGAGGCATTGTGATGACACGGTCAAGGAACATTGTGATGACAAGAATTCTGGAGCATTGTGATGACAAGAATTCTGGAGCATTGTGATGACACGGTCATGGTACATTGTGATGACAAGTATTCTGGAGCATTGTGATGACAAGAATTCTGGAGCATTGTGATGACACGGTCATGGAACATTGTGATGACAAGATTTCTGGAGCATTGTGATGACACGGTCATGGAACATTTTGATGACAAGAATTATGGAGCATTGTGATGACACGGTCATGGAACATTGTGATGACAAGAATTCTGGAGCATTTTGATGACACGGTCATGGAACATTGTGATGGCAAGAATTCTGGAGCATTGTGATGACAAGGGCCATGGTGCATTGTGATGACACGGTCACGGAACTTTGTGATGACAAGCAATCTGGAGCATTGTGATGACAAGGGCCATTGAGCATTGTGATGACAGGTGTCATGGAGCATTGTAATGAGAGGTTTCATTGTGCACCGTGATGACAAGGGAGATGGAGTATTGTGATGAAACTGGTCCTGGAGCATTGTGATAACAAAAGCCATTGAGTATTGTGATGACAGACATCATGGATCATTGTGAAGAAAGGGGTCATGGGAAATTGTAAAGACATTAGAGAAATGTGATGAAAATGGTCAGCAAGCAAAGTGATTAAAGTGTTCATTTAGAATTGTCACGAAAAACTATATAGAGCATTGTGATGACAAAGGTCATGGAGAAATGTTGTGACCAGGGTCATGTAGCATTGTGATGACACGGTCATGGAACATTGTGATGACAAGAATTCTGGAGCATTGTGATGACAAGGTCATGGAAAATTGTGATGACAAGAATTCTGGAGCATTGTGTTGACAAGGGCCATGGAGCATTGTGATGACACGGTCATGGAACATTGTGATGACAAGAATTCTGGAGCATTGTGATGACAAGGGCCATGGAGCATTGTGATGACACGGTCATGGAACATTGTGATGACAAGAATTCTGGAGCATTGTGATGACAAGGGCCATGGTGCATTGTGATGACACGGTCATGGAACTTTGTGATGACAAGCAATCTGGAGCATTGTGATGAACAGGGCCATGGAGCATTGTGATGACAAGAATTCTGGAGCATTGTGATGACAAGAATTCTGGAGCATTGTGATGACAGGGTCATGGAACATTGTGATGACAAGAAATCTGGAGAAGAGTGATGACAATGGCCATGGAGCATTGTGTTGACAAGGGCCATGGAGCATTGTGATGACACGGTCATGGAACATTGAGATGACAAGAATTCTGGAGCATTGTGATGACAAGGGCCATGGTGCATTGTGATGACACGGTCATGGAACTTTGTGATGACAAGCAATCTGGAGCATTGTGATGACAAGGGCCATCGAGCATTGTGATGACACGGTCATGGAACATTGTGATGACAAGAATTCTGGAGCATTGTGATGACAAGGGCCATGGAGCATTGTGATGACACGGTCATGGAACATTGTGATGACAAGAATTCTGGAGCATTGTGATGACAAGGGCCATGGAGCATTGTGATGACACGGTCATGGAACATTGTGATGACAAGAATTCTGGAGCATTGTGATGACAAGGGCCATGGAGCATTGTGATGACACGGTCATGGAACATTGTGATGACAAGAATTCTGGAGCATTGTGATGACAAGGTCATGGAACATTGTGATGACAAGAATTCTGGAGCATTGTGTTGACAAGGGCCATGGAGCATTGTGATGACACGGTCATGGAACATTGTGATGACAAGTATTCTGGAGCTGTGTGATGACAAGGGCCATGGAGCATTGTGATGACACGGTCATGGAACATTGTGATGACAAGAATTCTGGAGCATTGTGATGACAAGGGCCATGGAGCATTGTGATGACACGGTCATGGAACATTGTGATGACAAGAATTCTGGAGCATTGTGATGACAAGAATTCTGGAGCATTGTGATGACACGGTCATGGTACATTGTGATGACAAGAATTCTGGAGCATTGTGATGACAAGAATTCTGGAGCATTGTGATGACACGGTCATGGAACATTGTGATGACAAGATTTCTGGAGCATTGTGATGACACGGTCATGGAACATTTTGATGACAAGAATTATGGAGCATTGTGATGACACGGTCATGGAGCATTGTGATGACAAGAATTCTGGAGCATTGTGATGACACGGTCATGGAACATTTTGATGACAAGGATTATGGAGCATTGTGATGACACGGTCATGGAACATTGTGATGACAAGAATTCTGGAGCATTGTGATGACAAGGGCCATGGTGCATTGTGATGACACGGTCATGGAACTTTGTGATGACAAGCAATCTGGAGCATTGTGATGACCAGGGCCATGGAGCATTGTGATGACACGGTCATGGAACATTGTGATGACAAGAATTCTGGAGCATTGTGATGACAAGGGCCATGGTGCATTGTGATGACACGGTCATGGAACTTTGTGATGACAAGCAATCTGGAGCATTGTGATGACCAGGGCCATGGAGCATTGTGATGACACGGTCATGGAACATTGTGATGACAAGAATTCTGGAGCATTTTGATGACAAGAATTCTGGAGCATTGTGATGACACGGTCATGTAACATTGTGATGACCAGGGTCATGGAGCATTGTGATCACACGGTCATGGAACATTGTGATGACAAGAATTCTGGAGCATTGTGATGACAAGAATTCTGGAGCATTGTGATGACACGGTCATGGAACATTGTGATGAAAAGAATTCTGGAGCATTGTGATGACAAGGGCCATGGAGCATTGTGATGACACGGTCATGGAACATTGTGATGACAAGAATTCTGGAGCATTGTGATGACACGGTCATGGAACATTGTGATGACAAGAATTCTGGAGCATTGTGATGACACGGTCATGGAACATTGTGATGACAAGAATTCTGGAGAAGAGTGATGACAATGTCCATGGAGCATTGTGATGACACGGTCATGGAACATTGTGATGACAAGAATTCTGGAGCATTGTGATGACAAGGGCCATGGAGCATTGTGATGACACGATCATGGAACATTGTGATGACAAGAATTCTGGAGCATTGTGATGACAAGGGCCATGGAGCATTGTGATGACACGGTCATGGAACATTGTGATGACAAGAATTCTGGAGCATTGTGATGACACGGTCATGGAACATTGTGATGACAAGAATTCTGGAGCATTGTGATGACAAGGGCCATGGTGCATTGTGATGACACGGTCATGGAACTTTGTGATGACAAGCAATCTGGAGCATTGTGATGACCAGGGCCATGGAGCATTGTGATGACACGGTCATGGAACATTGTGATGACAAGAATTCTGGAGCATTGTGATGACAAGGGCCATGGTGCATTGTGATGACACGGTCATGGAACTTTGTGATGACAAGCAATCTGGAGCATTGTGATGACCAGGGCCATGGAGCATTGTGATGACACGGTCATGGAACATTGTGATGACAAGAATTCTGGAGCATTTTGATGACAAGAATTCTGGAGCATTGTGATGACACGGTCATGTAACATTGTGATGACCAGGGTCATGGAGCATTGTGATCACACGGTCATGGAACATTGTGATGACAAGAATTCTGGAGCATTGTGATGACAAGAATTCTGGAGCATTGTGATGACACGGTCATGGAACATTGTGATGAAAAGAATTCTGGAGCATTGTGATGACAAGGGCCATGGAGCATTGTGATGACACGGTCATGGAACATTGTGATGACAAGAATTCTGGAGCATTGTGATGACACGGTCATGGAACATTGTGATGACAAGAATTCTGGAGCATTGTGATGACACGGTCATGGAACATTGTGATGACAAGAATTCTGGAGAAGAGTGATGACAATGTCCATGGAGCATTGTGATGACACGGTCATGGAACATTGTGATGACAAGAATTCTGGAGCATTGTGATGACAAGGGCCATGGAGCATTGTGATGACACGATCATGGAACATTGTGATGACAAGAATTCTGGAGCATTGTGATGACAAGGGCCATGGAGCATTGTGATGACACGGTCATGGAACATTGTGATGACAAGAATTCTGGAGCATTGTGATGACACGGTCATGGAACATTGTGATGACAAGAATTCTGGAGCATTGTGATGACAAGGGCCATGGTGCATTGTGATGACACGGTCATGGAAATTTGTGATGACAAGCAATCTGGAGCATTGTGATGACCAGGGCCATGGAGCATTGTGATGACACGGTCATGGAACTTTGTGATGACAAGAATTCTGGAGCATTGTGATGACAAGGGCCATGGTGCATTGTGATGACACGGTCATGGAACTTTGTGATGACTAGCAATCTGGAGCATTGTGATGACCAGGGCCATGGAACATTGTGATGACACGGTCATGGATCATTGTGATGACAAGAATTCTGGAGCATTTTGATGACAAGAATTCTGGAGCATTGTGATGACACGGTCATGGAACATTGTGATGACCAGGGTCATGGAGCATTGTGATGGCACGGTCATGGAACATTGTGATGACAAGAATTCTGGAGCATTGTGATGACAAGGGCCATGGAGCATTGTGATCACACGGTCATGGAATATTGTGATGACAAGAATTCTGGAGCATTGTGATGACACGGTTATGGAACATTTTGATGACAAGAATTATGGAGCATTGTGATGACACGGTCATGGATCATTGTGATGACAAGAAATCTGGAGCATTGTGATGACAAGGGCCATGGAGCTTTGTGATGACACGGTCATGGAACATTTTGATGACAACAATTCTGCAGCATTCTGATGACAAGGGCCATGGTGCATTGTGATGACACGGTCATGGAACTTTGTGATGACAAGCAATCTGGAGCATTGTGATGACACGGTCTTGGAACATTGTGATGACAAGAATTCTGGAGCATTGTGATGACACGGTCATGGAACATTGTGATGACAAAAATTCTGGGGCATTGTGATGACAAGGGCCATGGAGCATTGTAATGAAACTATTCATTGTGCACCGTGATGACAAGGGAGATGGAGTAATGTGATGAAACTGGTCCTGGAGCATTGTAATAACAAAAGCCATTGAGCATTGTGATGACAGGCATCATGGAGCATTGTGAAGAAAGGGGTCATGGGGAATTGTAATGACAATAGAGAAATGTGATGAAAATGGTCAGCAAGCAAAGTGATTAAAGTGGTCATTTAGAATTGTCATGAAAAACTATATAGAGCATAGTGATGACAAAGGTCATGGAGAACTGTGATGACCAGGGACATGTAACATTGTGATGACACGGTCATGGAACATTGTGATGACAAGAATTATGGAGCATTGTGATGACACGGTCATGGAACATTGTGATGACAAGAATTCTGGAGCATTGTGATGACAAGGGCCATGGTGCATTGTGATGACACGGTCATGGAACTTTGTGATGACAAGCAATCTGGAGCATTGTGATGACCAGGGCCATGGAGCATTGTGATGACACGGTCATGGAACATTGTGATGACAAGAATTCTGGAGCATTGTGATGACAAGGGCCATGGTGCATTGTGATGACACGGTCATTGAACTTTGTGATGACAAGCAATCTGGAGCATTGTGATGACCAGGGCCATGGAGCATTGTGATGACACGGTCATGGAACATTGTGATGACAAGAATTCTGGAGCATTTTGATGACAAGAATTCTGGAGCATTGTGATGACACGGTCATGTAACATTGTGATGACCAGGGTCATGGAGCATTGTGATCACACGGTCATGGAACATTGTGATGACAAGAATTCTGGAGCATTGTGATGACACGGTCATGGAACATTTTGATGACAAGAATTATGGAGCACTGTGATGACACGGTCAAGGAACATTGTGATGACAAGAATTCTGGAGCATTGTGATGACAAGAATTCTGGAGCATTGTGATGACACGGTCATGGAACATTGTGATGACAAGAATTCTGGAGAAGAGTGATGACAATGGCCATGGAGCATTGTGATGACACAGTCATGGAACATTGTGATGACAAGAATTCTGGAGCATTGTGATGACACGGTCATGGAACATTGTGATGACAAGAATTCTGGAGAAGAGTGATGACAATGGCCATGGAGCATTGTGATGACACGGTCATGGAACATTGTGATGACAAGAATTCTGGAGCATTGTGATGACAAGGGCCATGGAGCATTGTGATGACACGGTCATGGAACATTGTGATGACAAGAATTCTGGAGCATTGTGATGACACGGTCATGGAACATTGTGATGACAAGAATTCTGGAGTATTGTGATGACAAGGGCCATGGTGCATTGTGATGACACGGTCATGGAAATTTGTGATGACAAGCAATCTGGAGCATTGTGATGACCAGGGCCATGGAGCATTGTGATGACACGGTCATGGAACTTTGTGATGACAAGAATTCTGGAGCATTGTGATGACAAGGGCCATGGTGCATTGTGATGACACGGTCATGGAACTTTGTGATGACAAGCAATCTGGAGCATTGTGATGACCAGGGCCATGGAGCATTGTGATGACACGGTCATGGAACATTGTGATGACAAGAATTCTGGAGCATTTTGATGACAAGAATTCTGGAGCATTGTGATGACACGGTCATGGAACATTGTGATGACCAGGGTCATGGAGCATTGTGATGACACGGTCATGGAACATTGTGATGACAAGAATTCTGCAGCATTGTGATGACAAGGGCCATGGAGCATTGTGATCACACGGTCATGGAATATTTTGATGACAAGAATTCTGGAGCATTGTGATGACACGGTCATGGAACATTTTGATGACAAGAATTATGGAGCATTGTGATGACACGGTCATGGATCATTGTGATGACAAGAAATCTGGAGCATTGTGATGACAAGGGCCATGGAGCATTGTGATGACACGGTCATGGAACATTGTGATGACAAGAATTCCGGGGCATTGTGATGACAAGGGCCATGGAGCTTTGTGATGACACGGTCATGGAACATTTTGATGACAACAATTCTGCAGCATTCTGATGACAAGGGCCATGGTGCATTGTGATGACACGGTCATGGAACTTTGTGATGACAAGCAATCTGGAGCATTGTGATGACACGGTCTTGGAACATTGTGATGACAAGAATTCTGGAGCATTGTGATGACACGGTCATGGAACATTGTGATGGCAAGAATTCTGGAGCATTGTGATGACAAGGGCCATGGTGCATTGTGATGACACGGTCACGGAACTTTGTGATGACAAGCAATCTGGAGCATTGTGATGACAAGGGCCATTGAGCATTGTGATGACAGGTGTCATGGAGCATTGTAATGAGAGGTTTCATTGTGCACCGTGATGACAAGGGAGATGGAGTATTGTGATGAAACTGGTCCTGGAGCATTGTGATAACAAAAGCCATTGAGTATTGTGATGACAGACATCATGGATCATTGTGAAGAAAGGGGTCATGGGAAATTGTAAAGACATTAGAGAAATGTGATGAAAATGGTCAGCAAGCAAAGTGATTAAAGTGTTCATTTAGAATTGTCACGAAAAACTATATAGAGCATTGTGATGACAAAGGTCATGGAGAAATGTTGTGACCAGGGTCATGTAGCATTGTGATGACACGGTCATGGAACATTGTGATGACAAGAATTCTGGAGCATTGTGATGACAAGGTCATGGAACATTGTGATGACAAGAATTCTGGAGCATTGTGTTGACAAGGGCCATGGAGCATTGTGATGACACGGTCATGGAACATTGTGATGACAAGAATTCTGGAGCATTGTGATGACAAGGGCCATGGAGCATTGTGATGACACGGTCATGGAACATTGTGATGACAAGAATTCTGGAGCATTGTGATGACAAGGGCCATGGTGCATTGTGATGACACGGTCATGGAACTTTGTGATGACAAGCAATCTGGAGCATTGTGATGAACAGGGCCATGGAGCATTGTGATGACAAGAATTCTGGAGCATTGTGATGACAAGAATTCTGGAGCATTGTGATGACAGGGTCATGGAACATTGTGATGACAAGAAATCTGGAGAAGAGTGATGACAATGGCCATGGAGCATTGTGTTGACAAGGGCCATGGAGCATTGTGATGACACGGTCATGGAACATTGAGATGACAAGAATTCTGGAGCATTGTGATGACAAGGGCCATGGTGCATTGTGATGACACGGTCATGGAACTTTGTGATGACAAGCAATCTGGAGCATTGTGATGACAAGGGCCATCGAGCATTGTGATGACACGGTCATGGAACATTGTGATGACAAGAATTCTGGAGCATTGTGATGACAAGGGCCATGGAGCATTGTGATGACATGGTCATGGAACATTGTGATGACAAGAATTCTGGAGCATTGTGATGACAAGGGCCATGGAGCATTGTGATGACACGGTCATGGAACATTGTGATGACAAGAATTCTGGAGCATTGTGATGACAAGGGCCATGGAGCATTGTGATGACACGGTCATGGAACATTGTGATGACAAGAATTCTGGAGCATTGTGATGACAAGGTCATGGAACATTGTGATGACAAGAATTCTGGAGCATTGTGTTGACAAGGGCCATGGAGCATTGTGATGACACGGTCATGGAACATTGTGATGACAAGTATTCTGGAGCTTTGTGATGACAAGGGCCATGGAGCATTGTGATGACACGGTCATGGAACATTGTGATGACAAGAATTCTGGAGCATTGTGATGACAAGGGCCATGGAGCATTGTGATGACACGGTCATGGAACATTGTGATGACAAGAATTCTGGAGCATTGTGATGACAAGAATTCTGGAGCATTGTGATGACACGGTCATGGTACATTGTGATGACAAGAATTCTGGAGCATTGTGATGAAAAGAATTCTGGAGCATTGTGATGACACGGTCATGGAACATTGTGATGACAAGATTTCTGGAGCATTGTGATGACACGGTCATGGAACATTTTGATGACAAGAATTATGGAGCATTGTGATGACACGGTCATGGAGCATTGTGATGACAAGAATTCTGGAGCATTGTGATGACACGGTCATGGAACATTTTGATGACAAGGATTATGGAGCATTGTGATGACACGGTCATGGAACATTGTGATGACAAGAATTCTGGAGCATTGTGATGACAAGGGCCATGGTGCATTGTGATGACACGGTCATGGAACTTTGTGATGAGAAGCAATCTGGAGCATTGTGATGACCAGGGCCATGGAGCATTGTGATGACACGGTCATGGAACATTGTGATGACAAGAATTCTGGAGCATTGTGATGACAAGGGCCATGGTGCATTGTGATGACACGGTCATGGAACTTTGTGATGACAAGCAATCTGGAGCATTGTGATGACCAGGGCCATGGAGCATTGTGATGACACGGTCATGGAACATTGTGATGACAAGAATTCTGGAGCATTTTGATGACAAGAATTCTGGAGCATTGTGATGACACGGTCATGTAACATTGTGATGACCAGGGTCATGGAGCATTGTGATCACACGGTCATGGAACATTGTGATGACAAGAATTCTGGAGCATTGTGATGACAAGAATTCTGGAGCATTGTGATGACACGGTCATGGAACATTGTGATGAAAAGAATTCTGGAGCATTGTGATGACAAGGGCCATGGAGCATTGTGATGACACGGTCATGGAACATTGTGATGACAAGAATTCTGGAGCATTGTGATGACACGGTCATGGAACATTGTGATGACAAGAATTCTGGAGCATTGTGATGACACGGTCATGGAACATTGTGATGACAAGAATTCTGGAGAAGAGTGATGACAATGTCCATGGAGCATTGTGATGACACGGTCATGGAACATTGTGATGACAAGAATTCTGGAGCATTGTGATGACAAGGGCCATGGAGCATTGTGATGACACGATCATGGAACATTGTGATGACAAGAATTCTGGAGCATTGTGATGACAAGGGCCATGGAGCATTGTGATGACACGGTCATGGAACATTGTGATGACAAGAATTCTGGAGCATTGTGATGACACGGTCATGGAACATTGTGATGACAAGAATTCTGGAGCATTGTGATGACAAGGGCCATGGTGCATTGTGATGACACGGTCATGGAAATTTGTGATGACAAGCAATCTGGAGCATTGTGATGACCAGGGCCATGGAGCATTGTGATGACACGGTCATGGAACTTTGTGATGACAAGAATTTTGGAGCATTGTGATGACAAGGGCCATGGTGCATTGTGATGACACGGTCATGGAACTTTGTGATGACTAGCAATCTGGAGCATTGTGATGACCAGGGCCATGGAACATTGTGATGACACGGTCATGGATCATTGTGATGACAAGAATTCTGGAGCATTTTGATGACAAGAATTCTGGAGCATTGTGATGACACGGTCATGGAACATTGTGATGACCAGGGTCATGGAGCATTGTGATGACACGTTCATGGAACATTGTGATGACAAGAATTCTGGAGCATTGTGATGACAAGGGCCATGGAGCATTGTGATCACACGGTCATGGAATATTGTGATGACAAGAATTCTGGAGCATTGTGATGACACGGTTATGGAACATTTTGATGACAAGAATTATGGAGCATTGTGATGACACGGTCATGGATCATTGTGATGACAAGAAATCTGGAGCATTGTGATGACAAGGGCCATGGAGCATTGTGATGAAACGGTCATGGAACATTGTGATGACAAGAATTCCGGGGCATTGTGATGACAAGGGCCATGGAGCTTTGTGATGACACGGTCATGGAACATTTTGATGACAACAATTCTGCAGCATTCTGATGACAAGGGCCATGGTGCATTGTGATGACACGGTCATGGAACTTTGTGATGACAAGCAATCTGGAGCATTGTGATGACACGGTCTTGGAACATTGTGATGACAAGAATTCTGGAGCATTGTGATGACACGGTCATGGAACATTGTGATGACAAAAATTCTGGGGCATTGTGATGACAAGGGCCATGGAGCATTGTAATGAAACTATTCATTGTGCACCGTGATGACAAGGGAGATGGAGTAATGTGATGAAACTGGTCCTGGAGCATTGTAATAACAAAAGCCATTGAGCATTGTGATGACAGGCATCATGGAGCATTGTGAAGAAAGGGGTCATGGGGAATTGTAATGACAATAGAGAAATGTGATGAAAATGGTCAGCAAGCAAAGTGATTAAAGTGGTCATTTAGAATTGTCATGAAAAACTATATAGAGCATAGTGATGACAAAGGTCATGGAGAACTGTGATGACCAGGGACATGTAACATTGTGATGACACGGTCATGGAACATTGTGATGACAAGAATTATGGAGCATTGTGATGACACGGTCATGGAACATTGTGATGACTAGAATTCTGGAGCATTGTGATGACAAGGGCCATGGAGCATTGTGATGACACGGTCATGGAACATTGTGATGACCAGAATTCTGGAGCATTGTGATGACAAGGGCCATGGAGCATTTTGATGACACGGTCATGGAACATTGTGATGACAAGAATTCTGGAGCATTGTGATGACAAGGGCCATGGTGCATTGTGATGACACGGTCACGGAACTTTGTGATGACAAGCAATCTGGAGCATTGTGATGACAAGGGCCAAGGTGCATTGTGATGACATGGTCATGGAACTTTGTGATGACAAGCAATCTGGAGCATTGTGATGACAAGGGCCATGGTGCATTGTGATGACACGGTCATGGAACTTTGTGATGACAAGCAATCTGGAGCATTGTGATGAACAGGGCCATGGAGCATTGTGATGACAAGAATTCTGGAGCATTGTGATGACAAGAATTCTGGAGCATTGTGATGACACGGTCATGGAACATTGTGATGACAAGAATTCTGGAGCATTGTGATGACAAGGGCCATGGTGCATTGTGATGACACGGTCATGGAACTTTGTGATGACAAGCAATCTGGAGCATTGTGATGACCAGGGCCATGGAGCATTGTGATGACACGGTCATGGAACATTGTGATGACAAGAATTCTGGAGCATTGTGATGACAAGGGCCATGGTGCATTGTGATGACACGGTCATTGAACTTTGTGATGACAAGCAATCTGGAGCATTGTGATGACCAGGGCCATGGAGCATTGTGATGACACGGTCATGGAACATTGTGATGACAAGAATTCTGGAGCATTTTGATGACAAGAATTCTGGAGCATTGTGATGACACGGTCATGTAACATTGTGATGACCAGGGTCATGGAGCATTGTGATCACACGGTCATGGAACATTGTGATGACAAGAATTCTGGAGCATTGTGATGACACGGTCATGGAACATTTTGATGACAAGAATTATGGAGCACTGTGATGACACGGTCAAGGAACATTGTGATGACAAGAATTCTGGAGCATTGTGATGACAAGAATTCTGGAGCATTGTGATGACACGGTCATGGAACATTGTGATGACAAGAATTCTGGAGAAGAGTGATGACAATGGCCATGGAGCATTGTGATGACACGGTCATGGAACATTGTGATGACAAGAATTCTGGAGCATTGTGATGACAAGGGCCATGGAGCATTGTGATGACACGGTCATGGAACATTGTGATGACAAGAATTCTGGAGCATTGTGATGACACGGTCATGGAACATTGTGATGACAAGAATTCTGGAGTATTGTGATGACAAGGGCCATGGTGCATTGTGATGACACGGTCATGGAAATTTGTGATGACAAGCAATCTGGAGCATTGTGATGACCAGGGCCATGGAGCATTGTGATGACACGGTCATGGAACTTTGTGATGACAAGAATTCTGGAGCATTGTGATGACAAGGGCCATGGTGCATTGTGATGACACGGTCATGGAACTTTGTGATGACAAGCAATCTGGAGCATTGTGATGACCAGGGCCATGGAGCATTGTGATGACACGGTCATGGAACATTGTGATGACAAGAATTCTGGAGCATTGTGATGACACGGTCATGGAACATTGTGATGACCAGGGTCATGGAGCATTGTGATGACACGGTCATGGAACATTGTGATGACAAGAATTCTGCAGCATTGTGATGACAAGGGCCATGGAGCATTGTGATCACACGGTCATGGAATATTGTGATGACAAGAATTCTGGAGCATTGTGATGACACGGTCATGGAACATTTTGATGACAAGAATTATGGAGCATTGTGATGACACGGTCATGGATCATTGTGATGACAAGAAATCTGGAGCATTGTGATGACAAGGGCCATGGAGCATTGTGATGACACGGTCATGGAACATTGTGATGACAAGAATTCCGGGGCATTGTGATGACAAGGGCCATGGACCTTTGTGATGACACGGTCATGGAACATTTTGATGACAACAATTCTGCAGCATTCTGATGACAAGGGCCATGGTGCATTGTGATGACACGGTCATGGAACTTTGTGATGACAAGCAATCTGGAGCATTGTGATGACACGGTCTTGGAACATTGTGATGACAAGAATTCTGGAGCATTGTGATGACACGGTCATGGAACATTGTGATGACAAGAATTCTGGAGCATTGTGATGACAAGGGCCATGGAGCATTGTAATGAAACTATTCATTGTGCACCCTGATGACAAGGGAGATGGAGTAATGTGATGAAACTGGTCCTGGAGCATTGTAATAACAAAAGCCATTGAGCATTGTGATGACAGGCATCATGGAGCATTGTGAAGAAAGGGGTCATGGGGAATTGTAATGACAATAGAGAAATGTGATGAAAATGGTCAGCAAGCAAAGTGATTAAAGTGGTCATTTAGAATTGTCATGAAAAACTATATAGAGCATAGTGATGACAAAGGTCATGGAGAACTGTGATGACCAGGGTCATGTAACATTGTGATGACACGGTCATGGAACATTGTGATGACAAGAATTATGGAGCATTGTGATGACACGGTCATGGAACATTGTGATGACTAGAATTCTGGAGCATTGTGATGACAAGGGCCATGGAGCATTGTGATGACACGGTCATGGAATATTGTGATGACCAGAATTCTGGAGCATTGTGATGACAAGGGCCATGGAGCATTTTGATGACACGGTCATGGAACATTGTGATGACAAGAATTCTGGAGCATTGTGATGACAAGGGCCATGGTGCATTGTGATGACACGGTCACGGAACTTTGTGATGACAAGCAATCTGGAGCATTGTGATGACAAGGGCCATTGAGCATTGTGATGACAGGTGTCATGGAGCATTGTAATGAGAGGTTTCATTGTGCACCGTGATGACAAGGGAGATGGAGTATTGTGATGAAACTGGTCCTGGAGCATTGTGATAACAAAAGCCATTGAGTATTGTGATGACAGGCATCATGGAGCATTGTGAAGAAAGGGGTCATGGGAAATTGTAAAGACAATAGAGAAATGTGATGAAAATGGTCAGCAAGCAAAGTGATTAAAGTGTTCATTTAGAATTGTCACGAAAAACTATATAGAGCATTGTGATGACAAAGGTCATGGAGAAATGTTGTGACCAGGGTCATGTAGCATTGTGATGACACGGTCATGGAACATTGTGATGACAAGAATTCTGGAGCATTGTGATGACACGGTCATGGAACATTGTGATGACAAGAATTATGGAGCATTGTGATGACACGGTCATGGAACATTGTGATGACAAGAATTCTGGAGCATTGTGATGACAAGGGCCATGGAGCATTGTGATGACAAGGTCATGGAACATTGTGATGACAAGAATTCTGGAGCATTGTGATGACAAGGTCATGGAACATTGTGATGACAAGAATTCTGGAGCATTGTGTTGACAAGGGCCATGGAGCATTGTGATGACACGGTCATGGAACATTGTGATGACAAGAATTCTGGAGCTTTGTGATGACAAGGGCCATGGAGCATTGTGATGACACGGTCATGGAACATTGTGATGACAAGAATTCTGGAGCATTGTGATGACAAGAATTCTGGAGCATTGTGATGACACGCTCATGGTACATTGTGTTGACAAGAATTCTGGAGCATTGTGATGACAAGAATTCTGGAGCATTGTGATGACACGGTCATGGAACATTGTGATGACAAGATTTCTGGAGCATTGTGATGACACGGTCATGGAACATTTTGATGACAAGAATTATGGAGCATTGTGATGACACGGTCATGGAACATTGTGATGACAAGAATTCTGGAGCATTGTGATGACACGGTCATGGAACATTTTGATGACAAGAATTATGGAGCATTGTGATGACACGGTCATGGAACATTGTGATGACAAGAATTCTGGAGCATTGTGATGACAAGGGCCATGGTGCATTGTGATGACACGGTCATGGAACTTTGTGATGACAAGCAATCTGGAGCATAGTGATGACCAGGGCCATGGAGCATTGTGATGACACGGTCATGGAACATTGTGATGACAAGAATTCTGGAGCATTGTGATGATAAGAATTCTGGAGCATTGTGATGACACGGTCATGGAACATTGTGGTGACAAGAATTATGGAGCATTGTGATGACACGGTCATGGAACATTGTGATGACAAGAATTCTGGAGCATTGTGATGACAAGGGCCATGGAGCATTGTGATGACACGGTCATGGAACATTGTGATGACAAGAATTCTGGAGCATTGTGATGACAAGGGCCATGGAGCATTGTGATGACACGGTCATGGAACATTGTGATGACAAGAATTCTGGAGCATTGTGATGACAAGGGCCATGGTGCATTGTGATGACACGGTCATGGAACTTTTTGATGACAAGCAATCTGGAGCATTGTGATGAACAGGGCCATGGAGCATTGTGATGACAAGAATTCTGGAGCATTGTGCTGACAAGGGCCATGGAGCATTGTGATGACACGGTCATGGAACATTGTGATGACAAGAATTCTGGAGCATTGTGATGACAAGAATTCTGGAGCATTGTGATGACACGGTCATGGAACATTGTGATGACAAGAATTCTGGAGCATTGTGATGACAAGGGCCATGGAGCATTGTGATGACACGGTCATGGAACATTGTGATGACAAGAATTCTGGAGCATTGTGATGACAAGAATTCTGGAGCATTGTGATGACACGGTCATGGAACATTGTGATGACAAGAATTCTGGAGCATTGTGATGACAAGGGCCATGGAGCATTGTGATGACACGGTCATGGAACATTGTGATGACAAGAATTCTGGAGCATTGTGATGACAAGGGCCATGGAGCATTGTGATGACACGGTCATGGAACATTGTGATGACAAGAATTCTGGAGCATTGTGATGACAAGGGCCATGGTGCATTGTGATGACACGGTCATGGAACTTTGTGATGACAAGCAATCTGGAGCATTGTGATGAACAGGGCCATGGAGCATTGTGATGACAAGAATTCTGGAGCATTGTGATGACAAGAATTCTGGAGCATTAAGATGACACGGTCATGGAACATTGTGATGACAAGAATTCTGGAGAAGAGTGATGACAATGGCCATGGAGCAATGTGATGACAAGAATTATGGAGCATTGTGATGACACGGTCATGGAACATTGTGATGACAAGAATTCTGGAGCATTGTGATGACAAGGTCATGGAACATTGTGATGACAAGAATTCTGGAGCATTGTGTTGACAAGGGCCATGGAGCATTGTGATGACACGGTCATGGAACATTGAGATGACAAGAATTCTGGAGCATTGTGATGACATGGGCCATGGTGCATTGTGATGACACGGTCATGGAACTTTGTGATGACAAGCAATCTGGAGCATTGTGATGACAAGGGCCATCGAGCATTGTGATGACACGGTCATGGAACATTGTGATGACAATAATTCTGGAGCATTGTGATGACAAGGGCCATGGAGCATTGTGATGACACGGTCATGGAACATTGTGATGACAAGAATTCTGGAGCATAGTGATGACAAGGGCCATGGAGCATTGTGATGACACGGTCATGGAACATTGTGATGACAAGAATTCTGGAGCATTGTGATGACAAGGTCATGGAACATTGTGATTACAAGAATTCTGGAGCATTGTGTTGACAAGGGCCATGGAGCATTGTGATGACACGGTCATGGAACATTGTGATGACAAGTATTCTGGAGCTTTGTGATGACAAGGGCCATGGAGCATTGTGATGACACGGTCATGGAACATTGTGATGACAAGAATTCTGGAGCATTGTGATGACAAGGGCCATGGAGCATTGTGATGACACGGTCATGGAACATTGTGATGACAAGAATTCTGGAGCATTGTGATGACAAGAATTCTGGAGCATTGTGATGACACGGTCATGGTACATTGTGATGACAAGAATTCTGGAGCATTGTGATGACAAGAATTCTGGAGCATTGTGATGACACGGTCATGGAACATTGTGATGACAAGATTTCTGGAGCATTGTGATGACACGGTCATGGAACATTTTGATGACAAGAATTATGGAGCATTGTGATGACACGGTCATGGAACATTGTGATGACAAGAATTCTGGAGCATTGTGATGACACGGTCATGGAACATTTTGATGACAAGGATTATGGAGCATTGTGATGACACGGTCATGGAACATTGTGATGACAAGAATTCTGGAGCATTGTGATGACAAGGGCCATGGTGCATTGTGATGACACGGTCATGGAACTTTGTGATGACAAGCAATTTGGAGCATTGTGATGACCAGGGCCATGGAGCATTGTGATGACACGGTCATGGAACATTGTGATGACAAGAATTCTGGAGCATTGTGATGAGAAGAATTCTGGAGCATTGTGATGACACGGTCATGGAACATTGTGATGACAAGAATTATGGAGCATTGTGATGACACGGTCATGGAACATTGTGATGACAAGAATTCTAGAGCATTGTGATGACAAGGGCCATGGAGCATTGTGATGGCACGGTCATGGAACATTGTGATGACAAGAATTGTGGAGCATTGTGATGACAAGGTCATGGAACATTGTGATGACAAGAATTCTGGAGCATTGTGTTGACAAGCGCCATGGAGCATTGTGATGACACGGTCATGGAACATTGTGATGACAAGAATTCTGGAGCATTGTGATGACAAGGGCCATGGAGCATTGTGATGACACGGTCATGGAACATTGAGATGACAAGAATTCTGGAGCATTGTGATGACACGGTCATGGAACATTTTGATGACAAGAATTATGGAGCATTGTGATGACACGGTCATGGAACATTGTGATGACAAGAATTCTGGAGCATTGTGATGACAAGAATTCTGGAGCATTGTGATGACACGGTCATGGAACATTGTGATGACAAGAATTCTGGAGAAGAGTGATGACAATGGCCATGGAGCATTGTGATGACACGGTCATGGAACATTGTAATGACAAGAATTCTGGAGCATGGTGATGACACGGTCATGGAACATTGTGATGACAAGAATTCTGGAGAAGAGTGATGACAATGGCCATGGAGCATTGTGATGACACGGTCATGGAACATTGTGATGACAAGAATTCTGGAGCATTGTGATGACAAGGGCCATGGAGCATTGTGATGACACGGTCATGGAACATTGTGATGACAAGAATTCTGGAGCATTGTGATGACAAGGGCCATGGAGCATTGTGATGACACGGTCATGGAACATTGTGATGACAAGAATTCTGGAGCATTGTGATGACACGGTCATGGAACATTGTGATGACAAGAATTCTGGAGCATTGTGATGACAAGGGCCATGGTGCATTGTGATGACACGGTCATGGAAATTTGTGATGACAAGCAATCTGGAGCATTGTGATGACAAGGGCCATGGAGCATTGTGATGACACGGTCATGGAACTTTGTGATGACAAGAATCCTGGAGCATTGTGATGACAAGGGCCATGGTGCATTGTGATGACACGGTCATGGAACTTTGTGATGACAAGCAATCTGGAGCATTGTGATGACCAGGGCCATGGAGCATTGTGATGACACGGTCATGGAACATTGTGATGACAAGAATTCTGGAGCATTGTGATGACACGGTCATGGAACATTGTGATGACCAGGGTCATGGAGCATTGTGATGACACGGTCATGGAACATTGTGATGACAAGAATTCTGGAGCATTGTGATGACAAGGTCATGGAACATTGTGATTACAAGAATTCTGGAGCATTGTGTTGACAAGGGCCATGGAGCATTGTGATGACACGGTCATGGAACATTGTGATGACAAGTATTCTGGAGCTTTGTGATGACAAGGGCCATGGAGCATTGTGATGACACGGTCATGGAACATTGTGATGACAAGAATTCTGGAGCATTGTGATGACAAGGGCCATGGAGCATTGTGATCACACGGTCATGGAATATTGTGATGACAAGAATTCTGGAACATTGTGATGACACGGTTATGGAACATTTTGATGACAAGAATTATGGAGCATTGTGATGACACGGTCATGGATCATTGTGATGACAAGAAATCTGGAGCATTGTGATGACAAGGGCCATGGAGCATTGTGATGAAACGGTCATGGAACATTGTGATGACAAGAATTCCGGGGCATTGTGATGACAAGGGCCATGGAGCTTTGTGATGACACGGTCATGGAACATTTTGATGACAACAATTCTGCAGCATTCTGATGACAAGGGCCATGGTGCATTGTGATGACACGGTCATGGAACTTTGTGATGACAAGCAATCTGGAGCATTGTGATGACACGGTCTTGGAACATTGTGATGACAAGAATTCTGGAGCATTGTGATGACACGGTCATGGAACATTGTGATGACAAAAATTCTGGGGCATTGTGATGACAAGGGCCATGGAGCATTGTAATGAAACTCTTCATTGTGCACCGTGATGACAAGGGAGATGGAGTAATGTGATGAAACTGGTCCTGGAGCATTGTAATAACAAAAGCCATTGAGCATTGTGATGACAGGCATCATGGAGCATTGTGAAGAAAGGGGTCATGGGGAATTGTAATGACAATAGAGAAATGTGATGAAAATGGTCAGCAAGCAAAGTGATTAAAGTGGTCATTTAGAATTGTCATGAAAAACTATATAGAGCATAGTGATGACAAAGGTCATGGAGAACTGTGATGACCAGGGTCATGTAGCATTGTGATGACACGGTCATGGAACATTGTGATGACAAGAATTATGGAGCATTGTGATGACACGGTCATGGAACATTGTGATGACTAGAATTCTGGAGCATTGTGATGACAAGGGCCATGGAGCATTGTGATGACACGGTCATGGAACATTGTGATGACCAGAATTCTGGAGCATTGTGATGACAAGGGCCATGGAGCATTTTGATGACACGGTCATGGAACATTGTGATGACAAGAATTCTGGAGCATTGTGATGACAAGGGCCATGGTGCATTGTGATGACACGGTCACGGAACTTTGTGATGACAAGCAATCTGGAGCATTGTGATGACAAGGGCCATGGTGCATTGTGATGACATGGTCATGGAACTTTGTGATGACAAGCAATCTGGAGCATTGTGATGACAAGGGCCATGGTGCATTGTGATGACACGGTCATGGAACTTTGTGATGACAAGCAATCTGGAGCATTGTGATGAACAGGGCCATGGAGCATTGTGATGACAAGAATTCTGGAGCATTGTGATGACAAGAATTCTGGAGCATTGTGATGACACGGTCATGGAACATTGTGATGACAAGAATTCTGGAGCATTGTGATGACAAGGGCCATGGTGCATTGTGATGACACGGTCATGGAACTTTGTGATGACAAGCAATCTGGAGCATTGTGATGACCAGGGCCATGGAGCATTGTGATGACACGGTCATGGAACATTGTGATGACAAGAATTCTGGAGCATTGTGATGACAAGGGCCATGGTGCATTGTGATGACACGGTCATTGAACTTTGTGATGACAAGCAATCTGGAGCATTGTGATGACCAGGGCCATGGAGCATTGTGATGACACGGTCATGGAACATTGTGATGACAAGAATTCTGGAGCATTTTGATGACAAGAATTCTGGAGCATTGTGATGACACGGTCATGTAACATTGTGATGACCAGGGTCATGGAGCATTGTGATCACACGGTCATGGAACATTGTGATGACAAGAATTCTGGAGCATTGTGATGACACGGTCATGGAACATTGTGATGACAAGAATTCTGGAGAAGAGTGATGACAATGTCCATGGAGCATTGTGATGACACGGTCATGGAACATTGTGATGACAAGAATTCTGGAGCATTGTGATGACAAGGGCCATGGAGCATTGTGATGACACGATCATGGAACATTGTGATGACAAGAATTCTGGAGCATTGTGATGACAAGGGCCATGGAGCATTGTGATGACACGGTCATGGAACATTGTGATGACAAGAATTCTGGAGCATTGTGATGACACGGTCATGGAACATTGTGATGACAAGAATTCTGGAGCATTGTGATGACAAGGGCCATGGTGCATTGTGATGACACGGTCATGGAAATTTGTGATGACAAGCAATCTGGAGCATTGTGATGACCAGGGCCATGGAGCATTGTGATGACACGGTCATGGAACTTTGTGATGACAAGAATTCTGGAGCATTGTGATGACAAGGGCCATGGTGCATTGTGATGACACGGTCATGGAACTTTGTGATGACTAGCAATCTGGAGCATTGTGATGACCAGGGCCATGGAACATTGTGATGACACGGTCATGGATCATTGTGATGACAAGAATTCTGGAGCATTTTGATGACAAGAATTCTGGAGCATTGTGATGACACGGTCATGGAACATTGTGATGACCAGGGTCATGGAGCATTGTGATGACACGGTCATGGAACATTGTGATGACAAGAATTCTGGAGCATTGTGATGACAAGGGCCATGGAGCATTGTGATCACACGGTCATGGAATATTGTGATGACAAGAATTCTGGAGCATTGTGATGACACGGTTATGGAACATTTTGATGACAAGAATTATGGAGCATTGTGATGACACGGTCATGGATCATTGTGATGACAAGAAATCTGGAGCATTGTGATGACAAGGGCCATGGAGCTTTGTGATGACACGGTCATGGAACATTTTGATGACAACAATTCTGCAGCATTCTGATGACAAGGGCCATGGTGCATTGTGATGACACGGTCATGGAACTTTGTGATGACAAGCAATCTGGAGCATTGTGATGACACGGTCTTGGAACATTGTGATGACAAGAATTCTGGAGCATTGTGATGACACGGTCATGGAACATTGTGATGACAAAAATTCTGGGGCATTGTGATGACAAGGGCCATGGAGCATTGTAATGAAACTATTCATTGTGCACCGTGATGACAAGGGAGATGGAGTAATGTGATGAAACTGGTCCTGGAGCATTGTAATAACAAAAGCCATTGAGCATTGTGATGACAGGCATCATGGAGCATTGTGAAGAAAGGGGTCATGGGGAATTGTAATGACAATAGAGAAATGTGATGAAAATGGTCAGCAAGCAAAGTGATTAAAGTGGTCATTTAGAATTGTCATGAAAAACTATATAGAGCATAGTGATGACAAAGGTCATGGAGAACTGTGATGACCACGGACATGTAACATTGTGATGACACGGTCATGGAACATTGTGATGACAAGAATTATGGAGCATTGTGATGACACGGTCATGGAACATTGTGATGACAAGAATTCTGGAGCATTGTGATGACAAGGGCCATGGTGCATTGTGATGACACGGTCATGGAACTTTGTGATGACAAGCAATCTGGAGCATTGTGATGACCAGGGCCATGGAGCATTGTGATGACACGGTCATGGAACATTGTGATGACAAGAATTCTGGAGCATTGTGATGACAAGGGCCATGGTGCATTGTGATGACACGGTCATTGAACTTTGTGATGACAAGCAATCTGGAGCATTGTGATGACCAGGGCCATGGAGCATTGTGATGACACGGTCATGGAACATTGTGATGACAAGAATTCTGGAGCATTTTGATGACAAGAATTCTGGAGCATTGTGATGACACGGTCATGTAACATTGTGATGACCAGGGTCATGGAGCATTGTGATCACACGGTCATGGAACATTGTGATGACAAGAATTCTGGAGCATTGTGATGACACGGTCATGGAACATTTTGATGACAAGAATTATGGAGCACTGTGATGACACGGTCAAGGAACATTGTGATGACAAGAATTCTGGAGCATTGTGATGACAAGAATTCTGGAGCATTGTGATGACACGGTCATGGAACATTGTGATGACAAGAATTCTGGAGAAGAGTGATGACAATGGCCATGGAGCATTGTGATGACACAGTCATGGAACATTGTGATGACAAGAATTCTGGAGCATTGTGATGACACGGTCATGGAACATTGAGATGACAAGAATTCTGGAGAAGAGTGATGACAATGGCCATGGAGCATTGTGATGACACGGTCATGGAACATTGTGATGACAAGAATTCTGGAGCATTGTGATGACAAGGGCCATGGAGCATTGTGATGACACGGTCATGGAACATTGTGATGACAAGAATTCTGGAGCATTGTGATGACACGGTCATGGAACATTGTGATGACAAGAATTCTGGAGTATTGTGATGACAAGGGCCATGGTGCATTGTGATGACACGGTCATGGAAATTTGTGATGACAAGCAATCTGGAGCATTGTGATGACCAGGGCCATGGAGCATTGTGATGACACGGTCATGGAACTTTGTGATGACAAGAATTCTGGAGCATTGTGATGACAAGGGCCATGGTGCATTGTGATGACACGGTCATGGAACTTTGTGATGACAAGCAATCTGGAGCATTGTGATGACCAGGGCCATGGAGCATTGTGATGACACGGTCATGGAACATTGTGATGACAAGAATTCTGGAGCATTTTGATGACAAGAATTCTGGAGCATTGTGATGACACGGTCATGGAACATTGTGATGACCAGGGTCATGGAGCATTGTGATGACACGGTCATGGAACATTGTGATGACAAGAATTCTGCAGCATTGTGATGACAAGGGCCATGGAGCATTGTGATCACACGGTCATGGAATATTTTGATGACAAGAATTCTGGAGCATTGTGATGACACGGTCATGGAACATTTTGATGACAAGAATTATGGAGCATTGTGATGACACGGTCATGGATCATTGTGATGACAAGAAATCTGGAGCATTGTGATGACAAGGGCCATGGAGCATTGTGATGACACGGTCATGGAACATTGTGATGACAAGAATTCCGGGGCATTGTGATGACAAGGGCCATGGAGCTTTGTGATGACACGGTCATGGAACATTTTGATGACAACAATTCTGCAGCATTCTGATGACAAGGGCCATGGTGCATTGTGATGACACGGTCATGGAACTTTGTGATGACAAGCAATCTGGAGCATTGTGATGACACGGTCTTGGAACATTGTGATGACAAGAATTCTGGAGCATTGTGATGACACGGTCATGGAACATTGTGATGGCAAGAATTCTGGAGCATTGTGATGACAAGGGCCATGGTGCATTGTGATGACACGGTCACGGAACTTTGTGATGACAAGCAATCTGGAGCATTGTGATGACAAGGGCCATTGAGCATTGTGATGACAGGTGTCATGGAGCATTGTAATGAGAGGTTTCATTGTGCACCGTGATGACAAGGGAGATGGAGTATTGTGATGAAACTGGTCCTGGAGCATTGTGATAACAAAAGCCATTGAGTATTGTGATGACAGACATCATGGATCATTGTGAAGAAAGGGGTCATGGGAAATTGTAAAGACATTAGAGAAATGTGATGAAAATGGTCAGCAAGCAAAGTGATTAAAGTGTTCATTTAGAATTGTCACGAAAAACTATATAGAGCATTGTGATGACAAAGGTCATGGAGAAATGTTGTGACCAGGGTCATGTAGCATTGTGATGACACGGTCATGGAACATTGTGATGACAAGAATTCTGGAGCATTGTGATGACAAGGTCATGGAACATTGTGATGACAAGAATTCTGGAGCATTGTGTTGACAAGGGCCATGGAGCATTGTGATGACACGGTCATGGAACATTGTGATGACAAGAATTCTGGAGCATTGTGATGACAAGGGCCATGGAGCATTGTGATGACACGGTCATGGAACATTGTGATGACAAGAATTCTGGAGCATTGTGATGACAAGGGCCATGGTGCATTGTGATGACACGGTCATGGAACTTTGTGATGACAAGCAATCTGGAGCATTGTGATGAACAGGGCCATGGAGCATTGTGATGACAAGAATTCTGGAGCATTGTGATGACAAGAATTCTGGAGCATTGTGATGACAGGGTCATGGAACATTGTGATGACAAGAAATCTGGAGAAGAGTGATGACAATGGCCATGGAGCATTGTGTTGACAAGGGCCATGGAGCATTGTGATGACACGGTCATGGAACATTGAGATGACAAGAATTCTGGAGCATTGTGATGACAAGGGCCATGGTGCATTGTGATGACACGGTCATGGAACTTTGTGATGACAAGCAATCTGGAGCATTGTGATGACAAGGGCCATCGAGCATTGTGATGACACGGTCATGGAACATTGTGATGACAAGAATTCTGGAGCATTGTGATGACAAGGGCCATGGAGCATTGTGATGACATGGTCATGGAACATTGTGATGACAAGAATTCTGGAGCATTGTGATGACAAGGGCCATGGAGCATTGTGATGACACGGTCATGGAACATTGTGATGACAAGAATTCTGGAGCATTGTGATGACAAGGGCCATGGAGCACTGTGATGACACGGTCATGGAACATTGTGATGACAAGAATTCTGGAGCATTGTGATGACAAGGTCATGGAACATTGTGATGACAAGAATTCTGGAGCATTGTGTTGACAAGGGCCATGGAGCATTGTGATGACACGGTCATGGAACATTGTGATGACAAGTATTCTGGAGCTTTGTGATGACAAGGGCCATGGAGCATTGTGATGACACGGTCATGGAACATTGTGATGACAAGAATTCTGGAGCATTGTGATGACAAGGGCCATGGAGCATTGTGATGACACGGTCATGGAACATTGTGATGACAAGAATTCTGGAGCATTGTGATGACAAGAATTCTGGAGCATTGTGATGACACGGTCATGGTACATTGTGATGACAAGAATTCTGGAGCATTGTGATGAAAAGAATTCTGGAGCATTGTGATGACACGGTCATGGAACATTGTGATGACAAGATTTCTGGAGCATTGTGATGACACGGTCATGGAACATTTTGATGACAAGAATTATGGAGCATTGTGATGACACGGTCATGGAGCATTGTGATGACAAGAATTCTGGAGCATTGTGATGACACGGTCATGGAACATTTTGATGACAAGGATTATGGAGCATTGTGATGACACGGTCATGGAACATTGTGATGACAAGAATTCTGGAGCATTGTGATGACAAGGGCCATGGTGCATTGTGATGACACGGTCATGGAACTTTGTGATGACAAGCAATCTGGAGCATTGTGATGACCAGGGCCATGGAGCATTGTGATGACACGGTCATGGAACATTGTGATGACAAGAATTCTGGAGCATTGTGATGACAAGGGCCATGGTGCATTGTGATGACACGGTCATGGAACTTTGTGATGACAAGCAATCTGGAGCATTGTGATGACCAGGGCCATGGAGCATTGTGATGACACGGTCATGGAACATTGTGATGACAAGAATTCTGGAGCATTTTGATGACAAGAATTCTGGAGCATTGTGATGACACGGTCATGTAACATTGTGATGACCAGGGTCATGGAGCATTGTGATCACACGGTCATGGAACATTGTGATGACAAGAATTCTGGAGCATTGTGATGACAAGAATTCTGGAGCATTGTGATGACACGGTCATGGAACATTGTGATGAAAAGAATTCTGGAGCATTGTGATGACAAGGGCCATGGAGCATTGTGATGACACGGTCATGGAACATTGTGATGACAAGAATTCTGGAGCATTGTGATGACACGGTCATGGAACATTGTGATGACAAGAATTCTGGAGCATTGTGATGACACGGTCATGGAACATTGTGATGACAAGAATTCTGGAGAAGAGTGATGACAATGTCCATGGAGCATTGTGATGACACGGTCATGGAACATTGTGATGACAAGAATTCTGGAGCATTGTGATGACAAGGGCCATGGAGCATTGTGATGACACGATCATGGAACATTGTGATGACAAGAATTCTGGAGCATTGTGATGACAAGGGCCATGGAGCATTGTGATGACACGGTCATGGAACATTGTGATGACAAGAATTCTGGAGCATTGTGATGACACGGTCATGGAACATTGTGATGACAAGAATTCTGGAGCATTGTGATGACAAGGGCCATGGTGCATTGTGATGACACGGTCATGGAAATTTGTGATGACAAGCAATCTGGAGCATTGTGATGACCAGGGCCATGGAGCATTGTGATGACACGGTCATGGAACTTTGTGATGACAAGAATTTTGGAGCATTGTGATGACAAGGGCCATGGTGCATTGTGATGACACGGTCATGGAACTTTGTGATGACTAGCAATCTGGAGCATTGTGATGACCAGGGCCATGGAACATTGTGATGACACGGTCATGGATCATTGTGATGACAAGAATTCTGGAGCATTTTGATGACAAGAATTCTGGAGCATTGTGATGACACGGTCATGGAACATTGTGATGACCAGGGTCATGGAGCATTGTGATGACACGTTCATGGAACATTGTGATGACAAGAATTCTGGAGCATTGTGATGACAAGGGCCATGGAGCATTGTGATCACACGGTCATGGAATATTGTGATGACAAGAATTCTGGAGCATTGTGATGACACGGTTATGGAACATTTTGATGACAAGAATTATGGAGCATTGTGATGACACGGTCATGGATCATTGTGATGACAAGAAATCTGGAGCATTGTGATGACAAGGGCCATGGAGCATTGTGATGAAACGGTCATGGAACATTGTGATGACAAGAATTCCGGGGCATTGTGATGACAAGGGCCATGGAGCTTTGTGATGACACGGTCATGGAACATTTTGATGACAACAATTCTGCAGCATTCTGATGACAAGGGCCATGGTGCATTGTGATGACACGGTCATGGAACTTTGTGATGACAAGCAATCTGGAGCATTGTGATGACACGGTCTTGGAACATTGTGATGACAAGAATTCTGGAGCATTGTGATGACACGGTCATGGAACATTGTGATGACAAAAATTCTGGGGCATTGTGATGACAAGGGCCATGGAGCATTGTAATGAAACTATTCATTGTGCACCGTGATGACAAGGGAGATGGAGTAATGTGATGAAACTGGTCCTGGAGCATTGTAATAACAAAAGCCATTGAGCATTGTGATGACAGGCATCATGGAGCATTGTGAAGAAAGGGGTCATGGGGAATTGTAATGACAATAGAGAAATGTGATGAAAATGGTCAGCAAGCAAAGTGATTAAAGTGGTCATTTAGAATTGTCATGAAAAACTATATAGAGCATAGTGATGACAAAGGTCATGGAGAACTGTGATGACCAGGGACATGTAACATTGTGATGACACGGTCATGGAACATTGTGATGACAAGAATTATGGAGCATTGTGATGACACGGTCATGGAACATTGTGATGACTAGAATTCTGGAGCATTGTGATGACAAGGGCCATGGAGCATTGTGATGACACGGTCATGGAACATTGTGATGACCAGAATTCTGGAGCATTGTGATGACAAGGGCCATGGAGCATTTTGATGACACGGTCATGGAACATTGTGATGACAAGAATTCTGGAGCATTGTGATGACAAGGGCCATGGTGCATTGTGATGACACGGTCATGGAACTTTGTGATGACAAGCAATCTGGAGCATTGTGATGACCAGGGCCATGGAGCATTGTGATGACACGGTCATGGAACATTGTGATGACAAGAATTCTGGAGCATTGTGATGACAAGGGCCATGGTGCATTGTGATGACACGGTCATTGAACTTTGTGATGACAAGCAATCTGGAGCATTGTGATGACCAGGGCCATGGAGCATTGTGATGACACGGTCATGGAACATTGTGATGACAAGAATTCTGGAGCATTTTGATGACAAGAATTCTGGAGCATTGTGATGACACGGTCATGTAACATTGTGATGACCAGGGTCATGGAGCATTGTGATCACACGGTCATGGAACATTGTGATGACAAGAATTCTGGAGCATTGTGATGACACGGTCATGGAACATTTTGATGACAAGAATTATGGAGCACTGTGATGACACGGTCAAGGAACATTGTGATGACAAGAATTCTGGAGCATTGTGATGACAAGAATTCTGGAGCATTGTGATGACACGGTCATGGAACATTGTGATGACAAGAATTCTGGAGAAGAGTGATGACAATGGCCATGGAGCATTGTGATGACACGGTCATGGAACATTGTGATGACAAGAATTCTGGAGCATTGTGATGACAAGGGCCATGGAGCATTGTGATGACACGGTCATGGAACATTGTGATGACAAGAATTCTGGAGCATTGTGATGACACGGTCATGGAACATTGTGATGACAAGAATTCTGGAGTATTGTGATGACAAGGGCCATGGTGCATTGTGATGACACGGTCATGGAAATTTGTGATGACAAGCAATCTGGAGCATTGTGATGACCAGGGCCATGGAGCATTGTGATGACACGGTCATGGAACTTTGTGATGACAAGAATTCTGGAGCATTGTGATGACAAGGGCCATGGTGCATTGTGATGACACGGTCATGGAACTTTGTGATGACAAGCAATCTGGAGCATTGTGATGACCAGGGCCATGGAGCATTGTGATGACACGGTCATGGAACATTGTGATGACAAGAATTCTGGAGCATTGTGATGACACGGTCATGGAACATTGTGATGACCAGGGTCATGGAGCATTGTGATGACACGGTCATGGAACATTGTGATGACAAGAATTCTGCAGCATTGTGATGACAAGGGCCATGGAGCATTGTGATCACACGGTCATGGAATATTGTGATGACAAGAATTCTGGAGCATTGTGATGACACGGTCATGGAACATTTTGATGACAAGAATTATGGAGCATTGTGATGACACGGTCATGGATCATTGTGATGACAAGAAATCTGGAGCATTGTGATGACAAGGGCCATGGAGCATTGTGATGACACGGTCATGGAACATTGTGATGACAAGAATTCCGGGGCATTGTGATGACAAGGGCCATGGACCTTTGTGATGACACGGTCATGGAACATTTTGATGACAACAATTCTGCAGCATTCTGATGACAAGGGCCATGGTGCATTGTGATGACACGGTCATGGAACTTTGTGATGACAAGCAATCTGGAGCATTGTGATGACACGGTCTTGGAACATTGTGATGACAAGAATTCTGGAGCATTGTGATGACACGGTCATGGAACATTGTGATGACAAGAATTCTGGAGCATTGTGATGACAAGGGCCATGGAGCATTGTAATGAAACTATTCATTGTGCACCCTGATGACAAGGGAGATGGAGTAATGTGATGAAACTGGTCCTGGAGCATTGTAATAACAAAAGCCATTGAGCATTGTGATGACAGGCATCATGGAGCATTGTGAAGAAAGGGGTCATGGGGAATTGTAATGACAATAGAGAAATGTGATGAAAATGGTCAGCAAGCAAAGTGATTAAAGTGGTCATTTAGAATTGTCATGAAAAACTATATAGAGCATAGTGATGACAAAGGTCATGGAGAACTGTGATGACCAGGGTCATGTAACATTGTGATGACACGGTCATGGAACATTGTGATGACAAGAATTATGGAGCATTGTGATGACACGGTCATGGAACATTGTGATGACTAGAATTCTGGAGCATTGTGATGACAAGGGCCATGGAGCATTGTGATGACACGGTCATGGAATATTGTGATGACCAGAATTCTGGAGCATTGTGATGACAAGGGCCATGGAGCATTTTGATGACACGGTCATGGAACATTGTGATGACAAGAATTCTGGAGCATTGTGATGACAAGGGCCATGGTGCATTGTGATGACACGGTCACGGAACTTTGTGATGACAAGCAATCTGGAGCATTGTGATGACAAGGGCCATTGAGCATTGTGATGACAAGGTGTCATGGAGCATTGTAATGAGAGGTTTCATTGTGCACCGTGATGACAAGGGAGATGGAGTATTGTGATGAAACTGGTCCTGGAGCATTGTGATAACAAAAGCCATTGAGTATTGTGATGACAGGCATCATGGAGCATTGTGAAGAAAGGGGTCATGGGAAATTGTAAAGACAATAGAGAAATGTGATGAAAATGGTCAGCAAGCAAAGTGATTAAAGTGTTCATTTAGAATTGTCACGAAAAACTATATAGAGCATTGTGATGACAAAGGTCATGGAGAAATGTTGTGACCAGGGTCATGTAGCATTGTGATGACACGGTCATGGAACATTGTGATGACAAGAATTCTGGAGCATTGTGATGACACGGTCATGGAACATTGTGATGACAAGAATTATGGAGCATTGTGATGACACGGTCATGGAACATTGTGATGACAAGAATTCTGGAGCATTGTGATGACAAGGGCCATGGAGCATTGTGATGACAAGGTCATGGAACATTGTGATGACAAGAATTCTGGAGCATTGTGATGACAAGGTCATGGAACATTGTGATGACAAGAATTCTGGAGCATTGTGTTGACAAGGGCCATGGAGCATTGTGATGACACGGTCATGGAACATTGTGATGACAAGAATTCTGGAGCTTTGTGATGACAAGGGCCATGGAGCATTGTGATGACACGGTCATGGAACATTGTGATGACAAGAATTCTGGAGCATTGTGATGACAAGAATTCTGGAGCATTGTGATGACACGCTCATGGTACATTGTGTTGACAAGAATTCTGGAGCATTGTGATGACAAGAATTCTGGAGCATTGTGATGACACGGTCATGGAACATTGTGATGACAAGATTTCTGGAGCATTGTGATGACACGGTCATGGAACATTTTGATGACAAGAATTATGGAGCATTGTGATGACACGGTCATGGAACATTGTGATGACAAGAATTCTGGAGCATTGTGATGACACGGTCATGGAACATTTTGATGACAAGAATTATGGAGCATTGTGATGACACGGTCATGGAACATTGTGATGACAAGAATTCTGGAGCATTGTGATGACAAGGGCCATGGTGCATTGTGATGACACGGTCATGGAACTTTGTGATGACAAGCAATCTGGAGCATAGTGATGACCAGGGCCATGGAGCATTGTGATGACACGGTCATGGAACATTGTGATGACAAGAATTCTGGAGCATTGTGATGATAAGAATTCTGGAGCATTGTGATGACACGGTCATGGAACATTGTGGTGACAAGAATTATGGAGCATTGTGATGACACGGTCATGGAACATTGTGATGACAAGAATTCTGGAGCATTGTGATGACAAGGGCCATGGAGCATTGTGATGACACGGTCATGGAACATTGTGATGACAAGAATTCTGGAGCATTGTGATGACAAGGGCCATGGAGCATTGTGATGACACGGTCATGGAACATTGTGATGACAAGAATTCTGGAGCATTGTGATGACAAGGGCCATGGTGCATTGTGATGACACGGTCATGGAACTTTTTGATGACAAGCAATCTGGAGCATTGTGATGAACAGGGCCATGGAGCATTGTGATGACAAGAATTCTGGAGCATTGTGCTGACAAGGGCCATGGAGCATTGTGATGACACGGTCATGGAACATTGTGATGACAAGAATTCTGGAGCATTGTGATGACAAGAATTCTGGAGCATTGTGATGACACGGTCATGGAACATTGTGATGACAAGAATTCTGGAGCATTGTGATGACAAGGGCCATGGAGCATTGTGATGACACGGTCATGGAACATTGTGATGACAAGAATTCTGGAGCATTGTGATGACAAGAATTCTGGAGCATTGTGATGACACGGTCATGGAACATTGTGATGACAAGAATTCTGGAGCATTGTGATGACAAGGGCCATGGAGCATTGTGATGACACGGTCATGGAACATTGTGATGACAAGAATTCTGGAGCATTGTGATGACAAGGGCCATGGAGCATTGTGATGACACGGTCATGGAACATTGTGATGACAAGAATTCTGGAGCATTGTGATGACAAGGGCCATGGTGCATTGTGATGACACGGTCATGGAACTTTGTGATGACAAGCAATCTGGAGCATTGTGATGAACAGGGCCATGGAGCATTGTGATGACAAGAATTCTGGAGCATTGTGATGACAAGAATTCTGGAGCATTAAGATGACACGGTCATGGAACATTGTGATGACAAGAATTCTGGAGAAGAGTGATGACAATGGCCATGGAGCATTGTGATGACAAGAATTATGGAGCATTGTGATGACACGGTCATGGAACATTGTGATGACAAGAATTCTGGAGCATTGTGATGACAAGGTCATGGAACATTGTGATGACAAGAATTCTGGAGCATTGTGTTGACAAGGGCCATGGAGCATTGTGATGACACGGTCATGGAACATTGAGATGACAAGAATTCTGGAGCATTGTGATGACATGGGCCATGGTGCATTGTGATGACACGGTCATGGAACTTTGTGATGACAAGCAATCTGGAGCATTGTGATGACAAGGGCCATCGAGCATTGTGATGACACGGTCATGGAACATTGTGATGACAATAATTCTGGAGCATTGTGATGACAAGGGCCATGGAGCATTGTGATGACACGGTCATGGAACATTGTGATGACAAGAATTCTGGAGCATAGTGATGACAAGGGCCATGGAGCATTGTGATGACACGGTCATGGAACATTGTGATGACAAGAATTCTGGAGCATTGTGATGACAAGGTCATGGAACATTGTGATTACAAGAATTCTGGAGCATTGTGTTGACAAGGGCCATGGAGCATTGTGATGACACGGTCATGGAACATTGTGATGACAAGTATTCTGGAGCTTTGTGATGACAAGGGCCATGGAGCATTGTGATGACACGGTCATGGAACATTGTGATGACAAGAATTCTGGAGCATTGTGATGACAAGGGCCATGGAGCATTGTGATGACACGGTCATGGAACATTGTGATGACAAGAATTCTGGAGCATTGTGATGACAAGAATTCTGGAGCATTGTGATGACACGGTCATGGTACATTGTGATGACAAGAATTCTGGAGCATTGTGATGACAAGAATTCTGGAGCATTGTGATGACACGGTCATGGAACATTGTGATGACAAGATTTCTGGAGCATTGTGATGACACGGTCATGGAACATTTTGATGACAAGAATTATGGAGCATTGTGATGACACGGTCATGGAACATTGTGATGACAAGAATTCTGGAGCATTGTGATGACACGGTCATGGAACATTTTGATGACAAGGATTATGGAGCATTGTGATGACACGGTCATGAAACATTGTGATGACAAGAATTCTGGAGCATTGTGATGACAAGGGCCATGGTGCATTGTGATGACACGGTCATGGAACTTTGTGATGACAAGCAATTTGGAGCATTGTGATGACCAGGGCCATGGAGCATTGTGATGACACGGTCATGGAACATTGTGATGACAAGAATTCTGGAGCATTGTGATGAGAAGAATTCTGGAGCATTGTGATGACACGGTCATGGAACATTGTGATGACAAGAATTATGGAGCATTGTGATGACACGGTCATGGAACATTGTGATGACAAGAATTCTAGAGCATTGTGATGACAAGGGCCATGGAGCATTGTGATGGCACGGTCATGGAACATTGTGATGACAAGAATTGTGGAGCATTGTGATGACAAGGTCATGGAACATTGTGATGACAAGAATTCTGGAGCATTGTGTTGACAAGCGCCATGGAGCATTGTGATGACACGGTCATGGAACATTGTGATGACAAGAATTCTGGAGCATTGTGATGACAAGGGCCATGGAGCATTGTGATGACACGGTCATGGAACATTGAGATGACAAGAATTCTGGAGCATTGTGATGACACGGTCATGGAACATTTTGATGACAAGAATTATGGAGCATTGTGATGACACGGTCATGGAACATTGTGATGACAAGAATTCTGGAGCATTGTGATGACAAGAATTCTGGAGCATTGTGATGACACGGTCATGGAACATTGTGATGACAAGAATTCTGGAGAAGAGTGATGACAATGGCCATGGAGCATTGTGATGACACGGTCATGGAACATTGTAATGACAAGAATTCTGGAGCATGGTGATGACACGGTCATGGAACATTGTGATGACAAGAATTCTGGAGAAGAGTGATGACAATGGCCATGGAGCATTGTGATGACACGGTCATGGAACATTGTGATGACAAGAATTCTGGAGCATTGTGATGACAAGGGCCATGGAGCATTGTGATGACACGGTCATGGAACATTGTGATGACAAGAATTCTGGAGCATTGTGATGACAAGGGCCATGGAGCATTGTGATGACACGGTCATGGAACATTGTGATGACAAGAATTCTGGAGCATTGTGATGACACGGTCATGGAACATTGTGATGACAAGAATTCTGGAGCATTGTGATGACAAGGGCCATGGTGCATTGTGATGACACGGTCATGGAAATTTGTGATGACAAGCAATCTGGAGCATTGTGATGACAAGGGCCATGGAGCATTGTGATGACACGGTCATGGAACTTTGTGATGACAAGAATCCTGGAGCATTGTGATGACAAGGGCCATGGTGCATTGTGATGACACGGTCATGGAACTTTGTGATGACAAGCAATCTGGAGCATTGTGATGACCAGGGCCATGGAGCATTGTGATGACACGGTCATGGAACATTGTGATGACAAGAATTCTGGAGCATTGTGATGACACGGTCATGGAACATTGTGATGACCAGGGTCATGGAGCATTGTGATGACACGGTCATGGAACATTGTGATGACAAGAATTCTGGAGCATTGTGATGACAAGGTCATGGAACATTGTGATTACAAGAATTCTGGAGCATTGTGTTGACAAGGGCCATGGAGCATTGTGATGACACGGTCATGGAACATTGTGATGACAAGTATTCTGGAGCTTTGTGATGACAAGGGCCATGGAGCATTGTGATGACACGGTCATGGAACATTGTGATGACAAGAATTCTGGAGCATTGTGATGACAAGGGCCATGGAGCATTGTGATCACACGGTCATGGAATATTGTGATGACAAGAATTCTGGAGCATTGTGATGACACGGTTATGGAACATTTTGATGACAAGAATTATGGAGCATTGTGATGACACGGTCATGGATCATTGTGATGACAAGAAATCTGGAGCATTGTGATGACAAGGGCCATGGAGCATTGTGATGAAACGGTCATGGAACATTGTGATGACAAGAATTCCGGGGCATTGTGATGACAAGGGCCATGGAGCTTTGTGATGACACGGTCATGGAACATTTTGATGACAACAATTCTGCAGCATTCTGATGACAAGGGCCATGGTGCATTGTGATGACACGGTCATGGAACTTTGTGATGACAAGCAATCTGGAGCATTGTGATGACACGGTCTTGGAACATTGTGATGACAAGAATTCTGGAGCATTGTGATGACACGGTCATGGAACATTGTGATGACAAAAATTCTGGGGCATTGTGATGACAAGGGCCATGGAGCATTGTAATGAAACTCTTCATTGTGCACCGTGATGACAAGGGAGATGGAGTAATGTGATGAAACTGGTCCTGGAGCATTGTAATAACAAAAGCCATTGAGCATTGTGATGACAGGCATCATGGAGCATTGTGAAGAAAGGGGTCATGGGGAATTGTAATGACAATAGAGAAATGTGATGAAAATGGTCAGCAAGCAAAGTGATTAAAGTGGTCATTTAGAATTGTCATGAAAAACTATATAGAGCATAGTGATGACAAAGGTCATGGAGAACTGTGATGACCAGGGACATGTAACATTGTGATGACACGGTCATGGAACATTGTGATGACAAGAATTATGGAGCATTGTGATGACACGGTCATGGAACATTGTGATGACTAGAATTCTGGAGCATTGTGATGACAAGGGCCATGGAGCATTGTGATGACACGGTCATGGAACATTGTGATGACCAGAATTCTGGAGCATTGTGATGACAAGGGCCATGGAGCATTTTGATGACACGGTCATGGAACATTGTGATGACAAGAATTCTGGAGCATTGTGATGACAAGGGCCATGGTGCATTGTGATGACACGGTCACGGAACTTTGTGATGACAAGCAATCTGGAGCATTGTGATGACAAGGGCCATGGTGCATTGTGATGACATGGTCATGGAACTTTGTGATGACAAGCAATCTGGAGCATTGTGATGACAAGGGCCATGGTGCATTGTGATGACACGGTCATGGAACTTTGTGATGACAAGCAATCTGGAGCATTGTGATGAACAGGGCCATGGAGCATTGTGATGACAAGAATTCTGGAGCATTGTGATGACAAGAATTCTGGAGCATTGTGATGACACGGTCATGGAACATTGTGATGACAAGAATTCTGGAGCATTGTGATGACAAGGGCCATGGTGCATTGTGATGACACGGTCATGGAACTTTGTGATGACAAGCAATCTGGAGCATTGTGATGACCAGGGCCATGGAGCATTGTGATGACACGGTCATGGAACATTGTGATGACAAGAATTCTGGAGCATTGTGATGACAAGGGCCATGGTGCATTGTGATGACACGGTCATTGAACTTTGTGATGACAAGCAATCTGGAGCATTGTGATGACCAGGGCCATGGAGCATTGTGATGACACGGTCATGGAACATTGTGATGACAAGAATTCTGGAGCATTTTGATGACAAGAATTCTGGAGCATTGTGATGACACGGTCATGTAACATTGTGATGACCAGGGTCATGGAGCATTGTGATCACACGGTCATGGAACATTGTGATGACAAGAATTCTGGAGCATTGTGATGACACGGTCATGGAACATTTTGATGACAAGAATTATGGAGCACTGTGATGACACGGTCAAGGAACATTGTGATGACAAGAATTCTGGAGCATTGTGATGACAAGAATTCTGGAGCATTGTGATGACACGGTCATGGAACATTGTGATGACAAGAATTCTGGAGAAGAGTGATGACAATGGCCATGGAGCATTGTGATGACACAGTCATGGAACATTGTGATGACAAGAATTCTGGAGCATTGTGATGACACGGTCATGGAACATTGTGATGACAAGAATTCTGGAGAAGAGTGATGACAATGGCCATGGAGCATTGTGATGACACGGTCATGGAACATTGTGATGACAAGAATTCTGGAGCATTGTGATGACAAGGGCCATGGAGCATTGTGATGACACGGTCATGGAACATTGTGATGACAAGAATTCTGGAGCATTGTGATGACACGGTCATGGAACATTGTGATGACAAGAATTCTGGAGTATTGTGATGACAAGGGCCATGGTGCATTGTGATGACACGGTCATGGAAATTTGTGATGACAAGCAATCTGGAGCATTGTGATGACCAGGGCCATGGAGCATTGTGATGACACGGTCATGGAACATTGTGATGACAAGAATTCTGGAGCATTTTGATGACAAGAATTCTGGAGCATTGTGATGACACGGTCATGGAACATTGTGATGACCAGGGTCATGGAGCATTGTGATGACACGGTCATGGAACATTGTGATGACAAGAATTCTGCAGCATTGTGATGACAAGGGCCATGGAGCATTGTGATCACACGGTCATGGAATATTGTGATGACAAGAATTCTGGAGCATTGTGATGACACGGTCATGGAACATTTTGATGACAAGAATTATGGAGCATTGTGATGACACGGTCATGGATCATTGTGATGACAAGAAATCTGGAGCATTGTGATGACAAGGGCCATGGAGCATTGTGATGACACGGTCATGGAACATTGTGATGACAAGAATTCCGGGGCATTGTGATGACAAGGGCCATGGAGCTTTGTGATGACACGGTCATGGAACATTTTGATGACAACAATTCTGCAGCATTCTGATGACAAGGGCCATGGTGCATTGTGATGACACGGTCATGGAACTTTGTGATGACAAGCAATCTGGAGCATTGTGATGACACGGTCTTGGAACATTGTGATGACAAGAATTCTGGAGCATTGTGATGACACGGTCATGGAACATTGTGATGACAAGAATTCTGGAGCATTGTGATGACAAGGGCCATGGAGCATTGTAATGAAACTATTCATTGTGCACCCTGATGACAAGGGAGATGGAGTAATGTGATGAAACTGGTCCTGGAGCATTGTAATAACAAAAGCCATTGAGCATTGTGATGACAGGCATCATGGAGCATTGTGAAGAAAGGGGTCATGGGGAATTGTAATGACAATAGAGAAATGTGATGAAAATGGTCAGCAAGCAAAGTGATTAAAGTGGTCATTTAGAATTGTCATGAAAAACTATATAGAGCATAGTGATGACAAAGGTCATGGAGAACTGTGATGACCAGGGTCATGTAACATTGTGATGACACGGTCATGGAACATTGTGATGACAAGAATTATGGAGCATTGTGATGACACGGTCATGGAACATTGTGATGACTAGAATTCTGGAGCATTGTGATGACAAGGGCCATGGAGCATTGTGATGACACGGTCATGGAACATTGTGATGACCAGAATTCTGGAGCATTGTGATGACAAGGGCCATGGAGCATTTTGATGACACGGTCATGGAACATTGTGGTGACAAGAATTCTGGAGCATTGTGATGACAAGGGCCATGGTGCATTGTGATGACACGGTCACGGAACTTTGTGATGACAAGCAATCTGGAGCATTGTGATGACAAGGGCCATTGAGCATTGTGATGACAGGTGTCATGGAGCATTGTAATGAGAGGTTTCATTGTGCACCGTGATGACAAGGGAGATGGAGTATTGTGATGAAACTGGTCCTGGAGCATTGTGATAACAAAAGCCATTGAGTATTGTGATGACAGGCATCATGGAGCATTGTGAAGAAAGGGGTCATGGGAAATTGTAAAGACAATAGAGAAATGTGATGAAAATGGTCAGCAAGCAAAGTGATTAAAGTGTTCATTTAGAATTGTCACGAAAAACTATATAGAGCATTGTGATGACAAAGGTCATGGAGAAATGTTGTGACCAGGGTCATGTAGCATTGTGATGACACGGTCATGGAACATTGTGATGACAAGAATTCTGGAGCATTGTGATGACACGGTCATGGAACATTGTGATGACAAGAATTATGGAGCATTGTGATGACACGGTCATGGAACTTTGTGATGACAAGAATTCTGGAGCATTGTGATGACAAGGGCCATGGAGCATTGTGATGACACGGTCATGGAACATTGTGATGACAAGAATTCTGGAGCATTGTGATGACAAGGTCATGGAACATTGTGATGACAAGAATTCTGGAGCATTGTGTTGACAAGGGCCATGGAGCATTGTGATGACACGGTCATGGAACATTGTGATGACAAGAATTCTGGAGCTTTGTGATGACAAGGGCCATGGAGCATTGTGATGACACGGTCATGGAACATTGTGATGACAAGAATTCTGGAGCATTGTGATGACAAGAATTCTGGAGCATTGTGATGACACGCTCATGGTACATTGTGATGACAAGAATTCTGGAGCATTGTGATGACAAGAATTCTGGAGCATTGTGATGACACGGTCATGGAACATTGTGATGACAAGATTTCTGGAGCATTGTGATGACACGGTCATGGAACATTTTGATGACAAGAATTATGGAGCATTGTGATGACACGGTCATGGAACATTGTGATGACAAGAATTCTGGAGCATTGTGATGACACGGTCATGGAACATTTTGATGACAAGAATTATGGAGCATTGTGATGACACGGTCATGGAACATTGTGATGACAAGAATTCTGGAGCATTGTGATGACAAGGGCCATGGTGCATTGTGATGACACGGTCATGGAACTTTGTGATGACAAGCAATCTGGAGCATTGTGATGACCAGGGCCATGGAGCATTGTGATGACACGGTCATGGAACATTGTGATGACAAGAATTCTGGAGCATTGTGATGATAAGAATTCTGGAGCATTGTGATGACACGGTCATGGAACATTGTGGTGACAAGAATTCTGGAGCATTGTGATGACACGGTCATGGAACATTGTGATGACAAGAATTCTGGAGCATTGTGATGACAAGGGCCATGGAGCATTGTGATGACACGGTCATGGAACATTGTGATGACAAGAATTCTGGAGCATTGTGATGACAAGAATTCTGGAGCATTGTGATGACACGGTCATGGAACATTGTGATGACAAGAATTCTGGAGCATTGTGATGACAAGGGCCATGGAGCATTGTGATGACACGGTCATGGAACATTGTGATGACAAGAATTCTGGAGCATTGTGATGACAAGAATTCTGGAGCATTGTGATGACACGGTCATGGAACATTGTGATGACAAGAATTCTGGAGCATTGTGATGACAAGGGCCATGGAGCATTGTGATGACACGGTCATGGAACATTGTGATGACAAGAATTCTGGAGCATTGTGATGACAAGGGCCATGGAGCATTGTGATGACACGGTCATGGAACATTGTGATGACAAGAATTCTGGAGCATTGTGATGACAAGGGCCATGGAGCATTGTGATGATACGGTCATGGAACATTGTGATGACAAGAATTCTGGAGCATTGTGATGACAAGGTCATGGAACATTGTGATGACAAGAATTCTGGAGCATTGTGTTGACAAGGGCCATGGAGCATTGTGATGACATGGTCATGGAACATTGTGATGACAAGAATTCTGGAGCATTGTGATGACAAGGGCCATGGAGCATTGTGATGACACGGTCATGGAACATTGTGATGACAAGAATTCTGGAGCATTGTGATGACAAGGGCCATGGTGCATTGTGATGACACGGTCATGGAACTTTGTGATGACAAGCAATCTGGAGCATTGTGATGAACAGGGCCATGGAGCATTGTGATGACAAGAATTCTGGAGCATTGTGATGACAAGAATTCTGGAGCATTAAGATGACACGGTCATGGAACATTGTGATGACAAGAATTCTGGAGAAGAGTGATGACAATGGCCATGGAGCATTGTGATGACAAGAATTATGGAGCATTGTGATGACACGGTCATGGAACATTGTGATGACAAGAATTCTGGAGCATTGTGATGACAAGGTCATGGAACATTGTGATGACAAGAATTCTGGAGCATTGTGTTGACAAGGGCCATGGAGCATTGTGATGACACGGTCATGGAACATTGAGATGACAAGAATTCTGGAGCATTGTGATGACATGGGCCATGGTGCATTGTGATGACACGGTCATGGAACTTTGTGATGACAAGCAATCTGGAGCATTGTGATGACAAGGGCCATCGAGCATTGTGATGACACGGTCATGGAACATTGTGATGACAAGAATTCTGGAGCATTGTGATGACAAGGGCCATGGAGCATTGTGATGACACGGTCATGGAACATTGTGATGACAAGAATTCTGGAGCATTGTGATGACAAGAATTCTGGAGCATTGTGATGACACGGTCATGGAACATTGTGATGACAAGAATTCTGGAGCATTGTGATGACAAGGGCCATGGAGCATTGTGATGACACGGTCATGGAAGATTGTGATGACAAGAATTCTGGAGCATTGTGATGACAAGGGCCATGGAGCATTGTGATGACACGGTCATGGAACATTGTGATGACAAGAATTCTGGAGCATTGTGATGACAAGGTCATGGAACATTGTGATTACAAGAATTCTGGAGCATTGTGTTGACAAGGGCCATGGAGCATTGTGATGACACGGTCATGGAACATTGTGATGACAAGTATTCTGGAGCTTTGTGATGACAAGGGCCATGGAGCATTGTGATGACACGGTCATGGAACATTGTGATGACAAGAATTCTGGAGCATTGTGATGACAAGGGCCATGGAGCATTGTGATGACACGGTCATGGAACATTGTGATGACAAGAATTCTGGAGCATTGTGATGACAAGAATTCTGGAGCATTGTGATGACACGGTCATGGTACATTGTGATGACAAGAATTCTGGAGCATTGTGATGACAAGAATTCTGGAGCATTGTGATGACACGGTCATGGAACATTGTGATGACAAGATTTCTGGAGCATTGTGATGACACGGTCATGGAACATTTTGATGACAAGAATTATGGAGCATTGTGATGACACGGTCATGGAACATTGTGATGACAAGAATTCTGGAGCATTGTGATGACACGGTCATGGAACATTTTGATGACAAGGATTATGGAGCATTGTGATGACACGGTCATGGAACATTGTGATGACAAGAATTCTGGAGCATTGTGATGACAAGGGCCATGGTGCATTGTGATGACACGGTCATGGAACTTTGTGATGACAAGCAATTTGGAGCATTGTGATGACCAGGGCCATGGAGCATTGTGATGACACGGTCATGGAACATTGTGATGACAAGAATTCTGGAGCATTGTGATGAGAAGAATTCTGGAGCATTGTGATGACACGGTCATGGAACATTGTGATGACAAGAATTATGGAGCATTTTGATGACACGGTCATGGAACATTGTGATGACAAGAATTCTAGAGCATTGTGATGACAAGGGCCATGGAGCATTGTGATGGCACGGTCATGGAACATTGTGATGACAAGAATTGTGGAGCATTGTGATGACAAGGTCATGGAACATTGTGATGACAAGAATTCTGGAGCATTGTGTTGACAAGCGCCATGGAGCATTGTGATGACACGGTCATGGAACATTGTGATGACAAGAATTCTGGAGCATTGTGATGACAAGGGCAATGGAGCATTGTGATGACACGGTCATGGAACATTGAGATGACAAGAATTCTGGAGCATTGTGATGACAAGGGCCATGGTGCATTGTGATGACACGGTCATGGAACTTTGTGATGACAAGCAATCTGGAGCATTGTGATGAACAGGGCCATGGAGCATTGTGATGACAAGAATTCTGGAGCATTGTGATGACAAGAATTCTGGAGCATTGTGATGACACGGTCATGGAACATTGTGATGACAAGAATTCTGGAGCATTGTGATGACAAGGGCCATGGTGCATTGTGATGACACGGTCATGGAACTTTGTTATGACAAGCAATCTGGAGCATTGTGATGACCAGGGCCATGGAGCATTGTGATGACACGGTCATGGAACATTGTGATGACAAGAATTCTGGAGCATTGTGATGACAAGGGCCATGGTGCATTGTGATGACACGGTCATGGAACTTTGTGATGACAAGCAATCTGGAGCATTGTGATGACCAGGGCCATGGAGCATTGTGATGACACGGTCATGGAACATTGTGATGACAAGAATTCTGGAGCATTTTGATGACAAGAATTCTGGAGCATTGTGATGACACGGTCATGTAACATTGTTATGACCAGGGTCATGGAGCATTGTGATCACACGGTAATGGAACATTGTGATGACAAGAATTCTGGAGCATTGTGATGACACGGTCATGGAACATTTTGATGACAAGAATTATGGAGCATTGTGATGACACGGTCATGGAACATTGTGATGACAAGAATTCTGGAGCATTGTGATGACAAGAATTCTGGAGCATTGTGATGACACGGTCATGGAACATTGTGATGACAAGAATTCTGGAGAAGAGTGATGACAATGGCCATGGAGCATTGTGATGACACGGTCATGGAACATTGTAATGACAAGAATTCTGGAGCATGGTGATGACACGGTCATGGAACATTGTGATGACAAGAATTCTGGAGAAGAGTGATGACAATGGCCATGGAGCATTGTGATGACACGGTCATGGAACATTGTGATGACAAGAATTCTGGAGCATTGTGGTGACAAGGGCCATGGAGCATTGTGATGACACGGTCATGGAACATTGTGATGACAAGAATTCTGGAGCATTGTGATGACAAGGGCCATGGAGCATTGTGATGACACGGTCATGGAACATTGTGATGACAAGAATTCTGGAGCATTGTGATGACACGGTCATGGAACATTGTGATGACAAGAATTCTGGAGCATTGTGATGACAAGGGCCATGGTGCATTGTGATGACACGGTCATGGAAATTTGTGATGACAAGCAATCTGGAGCATTGTGATGACAAGGGCCATGGAGCATTGTGATGACACGGTCATGGAACTTTGTGATGACAAGAATCCTGGAGCATTGTGATGACAAGGGCCATGGTGCATTGTGATGACACGGTCATGGAACTTTGTGATGACAAGCAATCTGGAGCATTGTGATGACCAGGGCCATGGAGCATTGTGATGACACGGTCATGGAACATTGTGATGACAAGAATTCTGGAGCATTTTGATGACAAGAATTCTGGAGCATTGTGATGACACGGTCATGGAACATTGTGATGACCAGGGTCATGGAGCATTGTGATGACACGGTCATGGAACATTGTGATGACAAGAATTCTGGAGCATTGTGATGACAAGGGCCATGGAGCATTGTGATCACACGGTCATGGAATATTGTGATGACAAGAATTCTGGAGCATTGTGATGACACGGTCATGGAACATTTTGATGACAAGAATTATGGAGCATTGTGATGACACGGTCATGGATCATTGTGATGACAAGAAATCTGGAGCATTGTGATGACAAGGGCCATGGAGCATTGTGATGACACGGTCATGGAACATTGTGATGACAAGAATTCCGGGGCATTGTGATGACAAGGGCCATGGAGCTTTGTGATGACACGGTCATGGAACATTTTGATGACAACAATTCTGCAGCATTCTGATGACAAGGGCCATGGTGCATTGTGATGACACGGTCATGGAACTTTGTGATGACAAGCAATCTGGAGCATTGTGATGACACGGTCTTGGAACATTGTGATGACAAGAATTCTGGAGCATTGTGATGACAAGGGCCATGGAGCATTGTAATGAAACTATTCATTGTGCACCGTGATGACAAGGGAGATGGAGTAATGTGATGAAACTGGTCCTGGAGCATTGTAATAACAAAAGCCATTGAGCATTGTGATGACAGGCATCATGGAGCATTGTGAAGAAAGGGGTCATGGGGAATTGTAATGACAATAGAGAAATGTGATGAAAATTGTCAGCAAGCAAAGTGATTAAAGTGGTCATTTAGAATTGTCATGAAAAACTATATAGAGCATAGTGATGACAAAGGTCACGGAGAACTGTGATGACCAGGGTCATGTAACATTGTGATGACACGGTCATGGAACATTGTGATGACAAGAATTATGGAGCATTGTGATGACACGGTCATGGAACATTGTGATGACTAGAATTCTGGAGCATTGTGATGACAAGTGCTATGGAGCATTGTGATGACACGGTCATGGAACATTGTGATGACAAGAATTCTGGAGCATTGTGTTGACAAGGGCCATGGAGCATTGTGATGACACGGTCATGGAACATTGTGATGACAAGAATTCTGGAGCATTGTGATGACAAGGGCCATGGAGCATTGTGATGACACGGTCATGGAACATTGTGATGACAAGAATTCTGGAGCATTGTGATGACAAGGGCCATGGTGCATTGTGATGACACGGTCATGGAACTTTGTGATGACAAGCAATCTGGAGCATTGTGATGAACAGGGCCATGGAGCATTGTGATGACAAGAATTCTGGAGCATTGTGATGACAAGAATTCTGGAGCATTGTGATGACACGGTCATGGAACATTGTGATGACAAGAATTCTGGAGAAGAGTGATGACAATGGCCATGGAGCATTGTGATGACAAGAATTATGGAGCATTGTGATGACACGGTCATGGAACATTGTGATGACAAGAATTCTGGAGCATTGTGATGACAAGAATTCTGGAGCATTGTGATGACAAGGGCCATGGAGCATTGTGATGACACGGTCATGGAACATTGAGATGACAAGAATTCTGGAGCATTGTGATGACAAGGGCCATGGTGCATTGTGATGACACGGTCATGGAACATTGTGATGACAAGAATTCTGGAGCATTGTGATGACAAGGTCATGGAACATTGTGATTACAAGAATTCTGGAGCATTGTGATGACAAGGGCCATGGTGCATTGTGATGACACGGTCATGGAACTTTGTGATGACAAGCAATCTGGAGCATTGTGATGAACAGGGCCATGGAGCATTGTGATGACAAGAATTCTGGAGCATTGTGATGACAAGAATTCTGGAGCATTAAGATGACACGGTCATGGAACATTGTGATGACAAGAATTCTGGAGAAGAGTGATGACAATGGCCATGGAGCATTGTGATGACAAGAATTATGGAGCATTGTGATGACACGGTCATGGAACATTGTGATGACAAGAATTCTGGAGCATTGTGATGACAAGGTCATGGAACATTGTGATGACAAGAATTCTGGAGCATTGTGTTGACAAGGGCCATGGAGCATTGTGATGACACGGTCATGGAACATTGAGATGACAAGAATTCTGGAGCATTGTGATGACATGGGCCATGGTGCATTGTGATGACACGGTCATGGAACTTTGTGATGACAAGCAATCTGGAGCATTGTGATGACAAGGGCCATCGAGCATTGTGATGACACGGTCATGGAACATTGTGATGACAAGAATTCTGGAGCATTGTGATGACAAGGGCCATGGAGCATTGTGATGACACGGTCATGGAACATTGTGATGACAAGAATTCTGGAGCATTGTGATGACAAGAATTCTGGAGCATTGTGATGACACGGTCATGGAACATTGTGATGACAAGAATTCTGGAGCATTGTGATGACAAGGGCCATGGAGCATTGTGATGACACGGTCATGGAAGATTGTGATGACAAGAATTCTGGAGCATTGTGATGACAAGGGCCATGGAGCATTGTGATGACACGGTCATGGAACATTGTGATGACAAGAATTCTGGAGCATTGTGATGACAAGGTCATGGAACATTGTGATTACAAGAATTCTGGAGCATTGTGTTGACAAGGGCCATGGAGCATTGTGATGACACGGTCATGGAACATTGTGATGACAAGTATTCTGGAGCTTTGTGATGACAAGGGCCATGGAGCATTGTGATGACACGGTCATGGAACATTGTGATGACAAGAATTCTGGAGCATTGTGATGACAAGGGCCATGGAGCATTGTGATGACACGGTCATGGAACATTGTGATGACAAGAATTCTGGAGCATTGTGATGACAAGAATTCTGGAGCATTGTGATGACACGGTCATGGTACATTGTGATGACAAGAATTCTGGAGCATTGTGATGACAAGAATTCTGGAGCATTGTGATGACACGGTCATGGAACATTGTGATGACAAGATTTCTGGAGCATTGTGATGACACGGTCATGGAACATTTTGATGACAAGAATTATGGAGCATTGTGATGACACGGTCATGGAACATTGTGATGACAAGAATTCTGGAGCATTGTGATGACACGGTCATGGAACATTTTGATGACAAGGATTATGGAGCATTGTGATGACACGGTCATGGAACATTGTGATGACAAGAATTCTGGAGCATTGTGATGACAAGGGCCATGGTGCATTGTGATGACACGGTCATGGAACTTTGTGATGACAAGCAATTTGGAGCATTGTGATGACCAGGGCCATGGAGCATTGTGATGACACGGTCATGGAACATTGTGATGACAAGAATTCTGGAGCATTGTGATGACAAGGTCATGGAACATTGTGATGACAAGAATTCTGGAGCATTGTGTTGACAAGGGCCATGGAGCATTGTGATGACACGGTCATGGAACATTGAGATGACAAGAATTCTGGAGCATTGTGATGACATGGGCCATGGTGCATTGTGATGACACGGTCATGGAACTTTGTGATGACAAGCAATCTGGAGCATTGTGATGACAAGGGCCATCGAGCATTGTGATGACACGGTCATGGAACATTGTGATGACAAGAATTCTGGAGCATTGTGATGACAAGGGCCATGGAGCATTGTGATGACACGGTCATGGAACATTGTGATGACAAGAATTCTGGAGCATTGTGATGACAAGAATTCTGGAGCATTGTGATGACACGGTCATGGAACATTGTGATGACAAGAATTCTGGAGCATTGTGATGACAAGGGCCATGGAGCATTGTGATGACACGGTCATGGAAGATTGTGATGACAAGAATTCTGGAGCATTGTGATGACAAGGGCCATGGAGCATTGTGATGACACGGTCATGGAACATTGTGATGACAAGAATTCTGGAGCATTGTGATGACAAGGTCATGGAACATTGTGATTACAAGAATTCTGGAGCATTGTGTTGACAAGGGCCATGGAGCATTGTGATGACACGGTCATGGAACATTGTGATGACAAGTATTCTGGAGCTTTGTGATGACAAGGGCCATGGAGCATTGTGATGACACGGTCATGGAACATTGTGATGACAAGAATTCTGGAGCATTGTGATGACAAGGGCCATGGAGCATTGTGATGACACGGTCATGGAACATTGTGATGACAAGAATTCTGGAGCATTGTGATGACAAGAATTCTGGAGCATTGTGATGACACGGTCATGGTACATTGTGATGACAAGAATTCTGGAGCATTGTGATGACAAGAATTCTGGAGCATTGTGATGACACGGTCATGGAACATTGTGATGACAAGATTTCTGGAGCATTGTGATGACACGGTCATGGAACATTTTGATGACAAGAATTATGGAGCATTGTGATGACACGGTCATGGAACATTGTGATGACAAGAATTCTGGAGCATTGTGATGACACGGTCATGGAACATTTTGATGACAAGGATTATGGAGCATTGTGATGACACGGTCATGGAACATTGTGATGACAAGAATTCTGGAGCATTGTGATGACAAGGGCCATGGTGCATTGTGATGACACGGTCATGGAACTTTGTGATGACAAGCAATTTGGAGCATTGTGATGACCAGGGCCATGGAGCATTGTGATGACACGGTCATGGAACATTGTGATGACAAGAATTCTGGAGCATTGTGATGAGAAGAATTCTGGAGCATTGTGATGACACGGTCATGGAACATTGTGATGACAAGAATTATGGAGCATTGTGATGACACGGTCATGGAACATTGTGATGACAAGAATTCTAGAGCATTGTGATGACAAGGGCCATGGAGCATTGTGATGGCACGGTCATGGAACATTGTGATGACAAGAATTGTGGAGCATTGTGATGACAAGGTCATGGAACATTGTGATGACAAGAATTCTGGAGCATTGTGTTGACAAGCGCCATGGAGCATTGTGATGACACGGTCATGGAACATTGTGATGACAAGAATTCTGGAGCATTGTGATGACAAGGGCAATGGAGCATTGTGATGACACGGTCATGGAACATTGAGATGACAAGAATTCTGGAGCATTGTGATGACAAGGGCCATGGTGCATTGTGATGACACGGTCATGGAACTTTGTGATGACAAGCAATCTGGAGCATTGTGATGAACAGGGCCATGGAGCATTGTGATGACAAGAATTCTGGAGCATTGTGATGACAAGAATTCTGGAGCATTGTGATGACACGGTCATGGAACATTGTGATGACAAGAATTCTGGAGCATTGTGATGACAAGGGCCATGGTGCATTGTGATGACACGGTCATGGAACTTTGTTATGACAAGCAATCTGGAGCATTGTGATGACCAGGGCCATGGAGCATTGTGATGACACGGTCATGGAACATTGTGATGACAAGAATTCTGGAGCATTGTGATGACAAGGGCCATGGTGCATTGTGATGACACGGTCATGGAACTTTGTGATGACAAGCAATCTGGAGCATTGTGATGACCAGGGCCATGGAGCATTGTGATGACACGGTCATGGAACATTGTGATGACAAGAATTCTGGAGCATTTTGATGACAAGAATTCTGGAGCATTGTGATGACACGGTCATGTAACATTGTTATGACCAGGGTCATGGAGCATTGTGATCACACGGTAATGGAACATTGTGATGACAAGAATTCTGGAGCATTGTGATGACACGGTCATGGAACATTTTGATGACAAGAATTATGGAGCATTGTGATGACACGGTCATGGAACATTGTGATGACAAGAATTCTGGAGCATTGTGATGACAAGAATTCTGGAGCATTGTGATGACACGGTCATGGAACATTGTGATGACAAGAATTCTGGAGAAGAGTGATGACAATGGCCATGGAGCATTGTGATGACACGGTCATGGAACATTGTAATGACAAGAATTCTGGAGCATGGTGATGACACGGTCATGGAACATTGTGATGACAAGAATTCTGGAGAAGAGTGATGACAATGGCCATGGAGCATTGTGATGACACGGTCATGGAACATTGTGATGACAAGAATTCTGGAGCATTGTGGTGACAAGGGCCATGGAGCATTGTGATGACACGGTCATGGAACATTGTGATGACAAGAATTCTGGAGCATTGTGATGACAAGGGCCATGGAGCATTGTGATGACACGGTCATGGAACATTGTGATGACAAGAATTCTGGAGCATTGTGATGACACGGTCATGGAACATTGTGATGACAAGAATTCTGGAGCATTGTGATGACAAGGGCCATGGTGCATTGTGATGACACGGTCATGGAAATTTGTGATGACAAGCAATCTGGAGCATTGTGATGACAAGGGCCATGGAGCATTGTGATGACACGGTCATGGAACTTTGTGATGACAAGAATCCTGGAGCATTGTGATGACAAGGGCCATGGTGCATTGTGATGACACGGTCATGGAACTTTGTGATGACAAGCAATCTGGAGCATTGTGATGACCAGGGCCATGGAGCATTGTGATGACACGGTCATGGAACATTGTGATGACAAGAATTCTGGAGCATTTTGATGACAAGAATTCTGGAGCATTGTGATGACACGGTCATGGAACATTGTGATGACCAGGGTCATGGAGCATTGTGATGACACGGTCATGGAACATTGTGATGACAAGAATTCTGGAGCATTGTGATGACAAGGGCCATGGAGCATTGTGATCACACGGTCATGGAATATTGTGATGACAAGAATTCTGGAGCATTGTGATGACACGGTCATGGAACATTTTGATGACAAGAATTATGGAGCATTGTGATGACACGGTCATGGATCATTGTGATGACAAGAAATCTGGAGCATTGTGATGACAAGGGCCATGGAGCATTGTGATGACACGGTCATGGAACATTGTGATGACAAGAATTCCGGGGCATTGTGATGACAAGGGCCATGGAGCTTTGTGATGACACGGTCATGGAACATTTTGATGACAACAATTCTGCAGCATTCTGATGACAAGGGCCATGGTGCATTGTGATGACACGGTCATGGAACTTTGTGATGACAAGCAATCTGGAGCATTGTGATGACACGGTCTTGGAACATTGTGATGACAAGAATTCTGGAGCATTGTGATGACAAGGGCCATGGAGCATTGTAATGAAACTATTCATTGTGCACCGTGATGACAAGGGAGATGGAGTAATGTGATGAAACTGGTCCTGGAGCATTGTAATAACAAAAGCCATTGAGCATTGTGATGACAGGCATCATGGAGCATTGTGAAGAAAGGGGTCATGGGGAATTGTAATGACAATAGAGAAATGTGATGAAAATTGTCAGCAAGCAAAGTGATTAAAGTGGTCATTTAGAATTGTCATGAAAAACTATATAGAGCATAGTGATGACAAAGGTCACGGAGAACTGTGATGACCAGGGTCATGTAACATTGTGATGACACGGTCATGGAACATTGTGATGACAAGAATTATGGAGCATTGTGATGACACGGTCATGGAACATTGTGATGACTAGAATTCTGGAGCATTGTGATGACAAGTGCTATGGAGCATTGTGATGACACGGTCATGGAACATTGTGATGACAAGAATTCTGGAGCATTGTGTTGACAAGGGCCATGGAGCATTGTGATGACACGGTCATGGAACATTGTGATGACAAGAATTCTGGAGCATTGTGATGACAAGGGCCATGGAGCATTGTGATGACACGGTCATGGAACATTGTGATGACAAGAATTCTGGAGCATTGTGATGACAAGGGCCATGGTGCATTGTGATGACACGGTCATGGAACTTTGTGATGACAAGCAATCTGGAGCATTGTGATGAACAGGGCCATGGAGCATTGTGATGACAAGAATTCTGGAGCATTGTGATGACAAGAATTCTGGAGCATTGTGATGACACGGTCATGGAACATTGTGATGACAAGAATTCTGGAGAAGAGTGATGACAATGGCCATGGAGCATTGTGATGACAAGAATTATGGAGCATTGTGATGACACGGTCATGGAACATTGTGATGACAAGAATTCTGGAGCATTGTGATGACAAGAATTCTGGAGCATTGTGATGACAAGGGCCATGGAGCATTGTGATGACACGGTCATGGAACATTGAGATGACAAGAATTCTGGAGCATTGTGATGACAAGGGCCATGGTGCATTGTGATGACACGGTCATGGAACATTGTGATGACAAGGGCCATGGAGCTTTGTGATGACACGGTCATGGAACATTTTGATGACAACAATTCTGCAGCATTCTGATGACAAGGGCCATGGTGCATTGTGATGACACGGTCATGGAACTTTGTGATGACAAGCAATCTGGAGCATTGTGATGACACGGTCTTGGAACATTGTGATGACAAGAATTCTGGAGCATTGTGATGACACGGTCATGGAACATTGTGATGACAAGAATTCTGGAGCATTGTGATGACAAGGGCCATGGAGCATTGTGATGACACGGTCATGGAACATTGTGATGACAAGAATTCTGGAGCATTGTGATGACAAGGGCCATGGAGCATTGTGATGACACGGTCATGGAACATTGTGATGACAAGAATTCTGGAGCATTGTGATGACACGGTCATGGAACATTGTGATGACAAGAATTCCGGGGCATTGTGATGACAAGGGCCATGGAGCTTTGTGATGACACGGTCATGGAACATTTTGATGACAACAATTCTGCAGCATTCTGATGACAAGGGCCATGGTGCATTGTGATGACACGGTCATGGAACTTTGTGATGACAAGCAATCTGGAGCATTGTGATGACACGGTCTTGGAACATTGTGATGACAAGAATTCTGGAGCATTGTGATGAAACGGTCATGGAACATTGTGATGACAAGAATTCTGGAGCATTGTGATGACAAGGGCCATGGAGCATTGTAATGAAACTATTCATTGTGCACCCTGATGACAAGGGAGATGGAGTAATGTGATGAAACTGGTCCTGGAGCATTGTAATAACAAAAGCCATTGAGCATTGTGATGACAGGCATCATGGAGCATTGTGAAGAAAGGGGTCATGGGGAATTGTAATGACAATAGAGAAATGTGATGAAAATGGTCAGCAAGCAAAGTGATTAAAGTGGTCATTTAGAATTGTCATGAAAAACTATATAGAGCATAGTGATGAGAAAGGTCATGGAGAACTGTGATGACCAGGGTCATGTAACATTGTGATGACACGGTCATGGAACATTGTGATGACAAGAATTATGGAGCATTGTGATGACACGGTCATGGAACATTGTGATGACTAGAATTCTGGAGCATTGTGATGACAAGGGCCATGGAGCATTGTGATGACACGGTCATGGAACATTGTGATGACCAGAATTCTGGAGCATTGTGATGACAAGGGCCATGGAGCATTTTGATGACACGGTCATGGAACATTGTGATGACAAGAATTCTGGAGCATTGTGATGACAAGGGCCATGGTGCATTGTGATGACACGGTCACGGAACTTTGTGATGACAAGCAATCTGGAGCATTGTGATGACAAGGGCCATTGAGCATTGTGATGACAGGTGTCATGGAGCATTGTAATGAGAGGTTTCATTGTGCACCGTGATGACAAGGGAGATGGAGTATTGTGATGAAACTGGTCCTGGAGCATTGTGATAACAAAAGCCATTGAGTATTGTGATGACAGGCATCATGGAGCATTGTGAAGAAAGGGGTCATGGGAAATTGTAAAGACAATAGAGAAATGTGATGAAAATGGTCAGCAAGCAAAGTGATTAAAGTGTTCATTTAGAATTGTCACGAAAAACTATATAGAGCATTGTGATGACAAAGGTCATGGAGAAATGTTGTGACCAGGGTCATGTAGCATTGTGATGACACGGTCATGGAACATTGTGATGACAAGAATTCTGGAGCATTGTGATGACACGGTCATGGAACATTGTGATGACAAGAATTATGGAGCATTGTGATGACACGGTCATGGAACATTGTGATGACAAGAATTCTGGAGCATTGTGATGACAAGGGCCATGGAGCATTGTGATGACACGGTCATGGAACATTGTGATGACAAGAATTCTGGAGCATTGTGATGACAAGGTCATGGAACATTGTGATGACAAGAATTCTGGAGCATTGTGATGACAAGGGCCATGGAGCATTGTGATGACACGGTCAAGGAACATTGTGATGACAAGAATTCTGGAGCATTGTGATGACTGTGGCCATGGAGCATTGTGATGACACGGTATGGAACATTGTGATGACAAGAATTCTGGAGCATTGTGCTGACAAGGGCCATGGAGCATTGTGATGACACGGTCATGGAACATTGTGATGACAAGAATTCTGGAGCATTGTGATGACAAGAATTCTGGAGCATTGTGATGACAAGAATTCTGGAGCATTGTGATGACACGGTCATGGAACATTGTGATGACAAGAATTCTGGAGCATTGTGATGACAAGGGCCATGGAGCATTGTGATGACACGGTCATGGAACATTGTGATGACAAGAATTCTGGAGCATTGTGATGACAAGAATTCTGGAGCATTGTGATGACACGGTCATGGAACATTGTGATGACAAGAATTCTGGAGCATTGTGATGACAAGGGCCATGGAGCATTGTGATGACACGGTCATGGAACATTGTGATGACAAGAATTCTGGAGCATTGTGATGACAAGGGCCATGGAGCATTGTGATGACACGGTCATGGAACATTGTGATGACAAGAATTCTGGAGCATTGTGATGACAAGGGCCATGGAGCATTGTGATGATACGGTCATGGAACATTGTGATGACAAGAATTCTGGAGCATTGTGATGACAAGGTCATGGAACATTGTGATGACAAGAATTCTGGAGCATTGTGTTGACAAGGGCCATGGAGCATTGTGATGACACGGTCATGGAACATTGTGATGACAAGAATTCTGGAGCATTGTGATGACAAGGGCCATGGAGCATTGTGATGACACGGTCATGGAACATTGTGATGACAAGAATTCTGGAGCATTGTGATGACAAGGGCCATGGTGCATTGTGATGACACGGTCATGGAACTTTGTGATGACAAGCAATCTGGAGCATTGTGATGAACAGGGCCATGGAGCATTGTGATGACAAGAATTCTGGAGCATTGTGATGACAAGAATTCTGGAGCATTAAGATGACACGGTCATGGAACATTGTGATGACAAGAATTCTGGAGAAGAGTGATGACAATGGCCATGGAGCATTGTGATGACAAGAATTATGGAGCATTGTGATGACACGGTCATGGAACATTGTGATGACAAGAATTCTGGAGCATTGTGATGACAAGGTCATGGAACATTGTGATGACAAGAATTCTGGAGCATTGTGTTGACAAGGGCCATGGAGCATTGTGATGACACGGTCATGGAACATTGAGATGACAAGAATTCTGGAGCATTGTGATGACATGGGCCATGGTGCATTGTGATGACACGGTCATGGAACTTTGTGATGACAAGCAATCTGGAGCATTGTGATGACAAGGGCCATCGAGCATTGTGATGACACGGTCATGGAACATTGTGATGACAAGAATTCTGGAGCATTGTGATGACAAGGGCCATGGAGCATTGTGATGACACGGTCATGGAA